>NC_068991.1:68412846-68416261 GCF_001194135.2 Octopus bimaculoides
TATTATTACTATTATCATCATCATCATCATCATCATCATCATCAATATTATTATTATCATTATTATTATCATTATTATTGTTGTTATTATTATTATTATTATTATTATTATTATTATTATTATTATTATTATCATCATTATTGTTATCATTATTATTGTTGTTATTATTATTATCATTATTATTGTTATTATTATCATTATTATTATCATTATTGTTATCATTATTATTGTTGTTATTATTATTATCATTATTATTGTTATTATTATCATTATTATTATCATTATTATTATCATTATTGTTGTTATTATTATTATCATTATTATTGTTATTATTATCATTATTATTATTGCTGTTGGTATTAATACTATTACAACTACTACCATTATTATTGCTATTATTGTTATTACTATTATTATTATTACTATTATCATTATTGTTGTTGTTATTGTTTTTATTTTTATTATTCTATTAACTTGTATGCTTTGTTATTGTTTGTTTATTACATGTTGTTCTATCGTTGTTGTTCTTGTTGTTCTTGTAGATATTGTTGGTTTTCTTTTAGAGCTTCCAGTGCGCACTTATTCTTTAATGTTTTCACTTCTCTAATTTCCAGTCAATAAAATCCACGCAAAAAAAATATTTAAATACCAAAAGAAAAACAAAAAAAGCATTATAAAAATAAGCATATAAATATATACAAAACTAAAAATAATAAAGCATATTTAAAAAAAAAAAAGCAAGCCAAAACGAAGTAACTTTTCGGTTTCCATATACATATCAAATATATTTTTCACAACCCATGATATACTTTTACAGAGATAAGAACTTAGATTCGTTGACGTTGGAACCTATGCTATGACCTACAACCTTATTGTTAAATAAAAATGAGCCAAGAGAAACAATTGAAGGTGTTTAGTGCTATGTAGTTAAATACAGAGACAACTACAAATATGTCAAAAACTATATAATTTAAATTTTCCTTTTATTAAAATTATCTCCGCTGTTAGAGGATGCATCGTAATTGTCAAAGGATAATTTATAACATTACTAAAGGGAAGACTAGTTTAGTCAGAAGTCAAGGCAGATTGGAAGACTCGGGTTAGAATTATTAATATGTATACAACAGCCAAGTGGAGGCGCAATAGCCCAGTGGTTTGGGCAGCGGACTCGCGGTTTCGATTCTCAGACCAGGCGTTGTGAGTGTTTATTGAGCGAAAACACCTAAGGCTCCACGTGGCTCCAGCAGGGGATGGTGGCGAACCCTGCTGTATTCTTTCACCACAACTTTCTCTCACTCTTTCTTCCTGTTTCTGCTGTGCCTGTAATTCAAAGAGCCAGCCTTGTCACACTCTGTGTCACGCTGAATCTCCCCGAGAACTACGTTAAGGGTACACGTGTCTGTGGAGTGCTCAGCCACTTACACGTTAATTTCACGAGCAGGCTGTTCCATTGATCGAATCAACTGGAACCCTCGTCGTCGTAAGCGACGGAGTGCCATTTAGAGACAACAGCCAAAAATTAGTGAAATTTGCGGGTTAAATTTAAAGGTTTCGAATGTAAAATGTTGAGAGTGAACCCTCACTCCAAGGTCAATTTTGCCGTTTATCCCTTCGAATGAAGTCGACAAAATAAATCATCAGTTACGTACTAGTCGTTGCATTCGACTAACTTGGTCATGTGCTTAAGTTAGAAACAATCAAACAGATATACATAGGTGCAGGCGTAGCTGTGTGTTAGGGAGTTTGCTTTTCAACTACACTGGTTCTGGGTTCAGTCCCACTGCGTGACACCATTGGACAAGTGTCTTTTACTTTAGCCCCGAGCCGACCAAAGGCCTCTGTGGATTTAGTAGACGGAAACTGGAAGAAGCCCATCATGTGTGTATGTGTGTGTGTACCCCATCACCTTTTATCTAAATCACAGGTAAAATGACGTATTTGATCTGGCGGCATCCTTAAAGCGCTAGAAAAATTGCTTAGGAACTTGTTATCAATCTTTACATTATGAGTTCAAATACCGAAATGCTAAACTTTGCCTTGCGTTCTTTCGGGGCTATAGAATGAAATAGCAGTGTAGGTTTTGCAGTCGATGTATTTCGTTTGCCTTTACGTTCTGAGTTCAAATTCCGCCGAGGTGGATTTTGCCTTTCATTCTTTCGGGGTCCATAAATTAAGCACTAGTAGCGTACTGGCGTCGATCTAATCAACTGGCCCCCGCCCGCCAACTTTCAGGCATTGTGCCTAGAGAAGAAAAGAATCGTTAGCATGACGGGCAAAATCCTTAGCGGAATTTAGTCTGCCGCAACGTTCTCAGTTCAAATTCCACCGAGGTCAACTTTCTATTTCACCCTTTTGGGGGTCTATAAATTAAAAAGCAGTTGTATACTGGGGTCGATCTAATCGACTTGCCCCGCTCCGAAAAATTTCGGGCCTTGAGCCTTTACTAGAAAGGATTATTATATAAATACGTAAGGTGGAGATCTGGCAAAATGGTTAGCATTCCGAGCAAAATGCTCAGCGGCGTTTCGTCGATCTTCACGTTCTGAGATCAAAATCCACCAAGGCCGACTTTACTTTTCATCTTTTTTTGTGGGGGGTGTGTGTGCTAAAATAGGTACCAGTTGACAACTGGGGTCGATGTAAGCGACTTACCACTTCTCTCAAACCTGCTGGTCTTTTACCAAAATTTGAAACCTTTATTACAAAACTAATTCCGACTGAGAAAGCAGGACGATAAGAGATCAAGAAATGAATTGATGCGAGTTTTTGTGTGCTGTGAGTGTACTATGGGACACAGTATAATGAAATGATTCCACAATGAAATAGTAACTGACGCATTCAGCCAGAGAACGATGCTTATCCATTCGTTAACCCATTTCTTATCTATCTATCTATCTATCTATCTATCTATCTATCTATCTATCTATCTATCTATCTATCTATCTATCTATCTATGCAAATATAAGCGTCGGCAAAAAAGAAATGTATACGCATACATACAGACATACATGCAAACATATATGTGTGTGCATGTGTATATATATATACATACATACAGACATACATACAAACGTATGTGTGTGTGTATACATACATACATACATACATACATACATACAGTTAGCACACATTTCCTCATTGCTTTGGTATTTAATCTTAGCGGATTTTCCAGTCGTAGGTTGGTTGTAAGCTATATATTAGTTGACATAAAATGTCTTCATGTAATTGTATTAAGAAATAGCGAAGCAAGAGTTTATAACAGCTCCATTAACAGTAATGAATAGGGAATAGCAAATGCTTGGTAGATTAGGAGAACGTCCGTAAGGAAATAATACGTGGTGAATGGAAACAATCAAACAAACTTAGTAACACATACCTTTGTATTTATCCACATACTATATATATGCATATATAT
>NC_068991.1:68417193-68417729 GCF_001194135.2 Octopus bimaculoides
TGTGTGTGTGTGTGTGTGTGTGTGTGTGTGTGTGTGTGTGTGTGTGTGTGTGTGTGTGTGTAGATGCTGTTGGTGGTGGAAATGAAATGGTAAACTATAATGATCCAATGGAAGAAAAACAGACCTTTAAGACATCACCGTGCTTTATCTGCGAAATACAAAAGAAAAATTATGTGAATATAATATACGTGAAACAAATTGACGAATAAACAATTCGTAAAATACTCCGTTTTATTCTCACACACTTTCCCTTTGTAAACTCCTTATATATATATAGTTTCGTATATATTTATGGATATGTATGTATGTAGGTATGTATGTATACTTGCGCGTGAATTTACTTGTGTATACGCGCACACACACACACACACACACACACACACACACACACACACACACATACGTAGGCATGTATATTGGTATGTAGAAGACGCGGAAACGACGGTTCCATTTATACTCTTAAAGATATAAGTATATGCATGTATGTATATAAGTACATATATATATAAATATATATACATATATATATATATATA
>NC_068991.1:68418730-68419194 GCF_001194135.2 Octopus bimaculoides
TATATATAGATGTGATATACTTTTGTATGTGTGCATCTAACCTCAATATGTAGACGCATATATACAGGAATATATGTATATATCAAAACACACATACGCCCGCACACACACACACACACACACACACACACACACACACACACACATGCTATATGAGCTTGCTTGAGTGGGTGTCTGTCTCTAGTAATAAACATACATACGCGTGTGTATATATATACATACATATATATATGTATACACACATATATGCATAGATATTTAAGCATACACACACATACTTAAAGACATTAATATATATATGTATATATAAACGTACATACACACACACACTATATATATATGTATGTGCATAGCATACGTACATAGATACGCACGTACACATATACAGACATACACACATACATACACACACACACACGTACATACGCATATATATATATATATATATATATATATATATATAT
>NC_068991.1:68419936-68423885 GCF_001194135.2 Octopus bimaculoides
TATATATATATATATATATATATATATATATATATATATATACACATATATATACATATACATACATATACACACACAAACGTAGATACATACATACATATATATATATATATGTACGTACATATATATATATGTACGTATACACACATGCATACATATACAGATATACATACATACACACACACCCTTACACATTTATATATATATATGTACGTGTATATATATTTACACACACATATATATATATATATATAAATATATAAATATATATATATATGTGATGTATGTATGTGTGTATGTGTCAGCGTACCTTTTTTAGAATTTTCCATTTCATTTTCGTCAATATGAACAACTTTAGGAGCTGTCTGAAAGAAAAATTGAAATCTAGCAGAGTGAGTGGCTTTTTGTAAGAATTGGTGGAATGACAAACAGGCAGAAACGGAAAGAAGGGAAAACGGAAGAACGAAAGAGGGGGGGAGAGAGAGAGAGATAGAGAGAGAGAGAGAGAGAGAGAAACCAAAAAAAAAAAGAAAAACTCAAAAACAAAACGAAAAAACAAAGAAAAACAAACAAAAAAAACAGAAGACAAATATGGTTATAATGATGCTGATGTTGATGCCGGAGAAGCTGGTGATATGTCGTTTAATGTAGTTGATAGTTTTGATGGTGATGACTGCATTATTCTTCACTGTGATGATGATGATGATGATGATGATGATGATGATGATGGTTAATGCGGTTGTGGTGGAGGTGTTTGTGATAATCATGATATTGTGACGATAATAATGGGTGTGGTCCTGGTATAGGTGTTGATGGCTTTGGTGATGATGATGAGGAAGGCAACGATAAATGGAGACGACAACGACGACGACGACGACAACGACGACGATGTTGATGATGATGGTGATGATGATGGCACTGACGAGGATGGGGATTTGGTTTGCGGTTTCCATGGTGTTGCTGTCGTTGATGACCATGACGGAGATGATGATGATATTTACGGGGGCGTTGGCGGTAGTGCTGAAAGCGCTGGGGACGATGGTGATAATGATAACGGTGGCGGTGGTCGTGGTGATGACCACCACAATTAATGATGCTGATGATAATGAAGATGGGAAATGAATGCTAGAAACAAGCAGTCTAGAAATAAGCAATCTAACACAACTAATAAATTTTCTCTCAATATGTCTTTAAATTAAGGCGGTGAACGCGCACCCCGGGCAAAATGCTTAGCGGTATTTCGTCTGTTTTTACGTTCTGAGTTCAAATTTCGTCGAGGTCGACTTTGCTTCTCATCCTTTCGGGGTCGATAAATTAAGTACCAGTTACGCACTGGGGTCGATCTAATCGACTGTCCCCGTCCCCCAAAATTTCCGGCCTTTTGCCTAGAGTAGAAAAGAATATGTATTTAAAGTCAATGTTAAAATATTCGTGTTTTGGTTTTGCTCGTGGTTTCTTTTTCTATTATGCAGTGTAAGTGTTCTATTTTTATGGTGGTCTATGAGTGAAATGTGTTATTTCGTGTGAGCGTAGCTTACAATTTTAGTAACCAATTATTTTTATATTTGCATGTGAAAGAACATAATCTTGGCCCTAAAATAGCACCAGAAATCTTAATTTTTCTTTTGTCAAACGCTATAGACATGACCCTAAACGTTAGGAAGTTGTAGATTTACAAGTATTTTACTAAAATTCTCTATTTCATTTGGGAAATTTTCTCTCTCTCTCTCTCTCTCTCTCTCTCTCTCATGTTTTAGTTGAAAAAAAAGGTGATTTCTTCTCCAGTAATTATTATGTTATGTTTTGCTTGTATTTATATGAGGTCAACAAACTTTTGCATCTGTAGATGCTAACAAGTGAGGTGCCATGCAATTGAAAACATTGATGTCTGAGGGAGAAGAAAAAAAACAGAGGGAGTAAGGCTGCAATTTCAGGAAGTTGTTTATCTTCGGCTGTCAAGGATTTGGCCCACATACTTGTTATGGCTGTCACTCCAAGAGCTTCAATGATAATAAGTAATGTTGGTTTTGTGATGTCATATTCTTCCGATTTCAATCTCCAAATGATGGTAACCTTGGCATTCTGGGCCACTTGTTGCGGCTTGGAATCCCACCAATTGCTTTTGCGAGGCAAGCTGTATGCGCGGCTTATTGACCGGTCTATGCGCTGAGTTACCCCATCATGCCTTTGTAAGTATTCTGTTGGTGCCAGCTTGTTGCATCAAGAAAGCATGAGGTCGACTGAATCATCATCATCATCATCATCATCATCATCATCATTATTATTATTATTATTATTATTATTATTATTATTATTATTATTATTATTATTATTATTATTATTATTATTATTATTATTATTCTGCCAGTTCAATGTTCAAACCATTCCGCCAAAAGAACAACGGTGAAAGCAGTAACGATGGTATGAGATGCACACATGGAAGAATAAAAGTAGAATATCGTAATCAACGGAAACAACAATCCAAGAAGGAATGCTTCGGTAGGAACCAGGAAATTAATAGAAATTTCGTTAAATCATTTCGCGTCTATTTTAGTGCAATATGTGCCCGGAAGCAAATTCTTTTTTGATGACATTTTTAACAGTAACGATTATATTATTGTTGTATCACTAATGCAACAAACAGCCATTTGATAATAATACCTGCGCAAAAAGAATATATATATATCCACACATATACACATAAAGTCATGCATAATACATACACACACACAAATACATATATATATATGTATATATATATATATATATATATATATATATACATGGGGTATTGTGGTGAGAAGGTTGCTTCCTAACCACATGGTTCCGGGCTCGGTCCCACTGCATGGCACAGTGGGCAAGTGATTCTACCATAGCGTCGGACCGACCAAAGCCTTCCTAGTGGATTTAGTATATCGAAACTAGAAGAGGCCTGTCATATATATATATATATATACTGTTGTGTCTGGGTAGAGTCATTCTCTTTTTGTTTATTTCTTTTTTATTTTTCTAAAATTTTCGTTGCGTCTTACAAACTTTTCAATAGTCATTGACTCTCACAGTGCGTTCCTTTTTGCTTGTCTGTGCGCATGTGAGTGGATCAGTGTATGTATGTGTGTGTGAGCCTATACATGCATGCATTTATGTATGTATGTGTGTATGCATGTATGTGTGTGTGTGCATATATATCTATCTAATTGTGTACATTTGTATGTATATATTCTGCATATTCATGTGTTCGCATGTCCACGTTTGTGTTTTTATGTATGTGCGTGTGTGTGTCTGTATATGTGTGCGTGTACCTCTGTGTCCTTGTGTGTGCATGTCTGAGTGTGTGTGTGCTTTGCAACTATGCACCGTGTTTGTATGTATGAATGTGCATCTCCATATGTGTGAACATGTGTCTCCATATGTGTCCTTGTGTGAAGTAAAGTGTGTGTGTATATATGGTCATGTGTTTCAGTCTTCATTTGCATATGTGTGCTTGTTTGTCCATATAACATATGTAACTATCCGTCTGTATGTTGATCTGTTTACTTTCATGTCCATGTGCTTACATACATGTTCATATACATATATATATGCATACACCCACCCACGCACACGTACATACATCTATCTACATACATATATATGTATATACATACACCCACGCATATACACATGCATACATACATCGATCTACATAACAGCCCACAAACTATTCTACTCAACCTGTGTAAACTGAGAGCATGTGGATATATCTACCATGTATATTTCCTATTTAGTATAGAGGAAGTTTCATTTATGAGGACGTACTACCGTACTTGTCTGAGTGTTGGGTCCTTTGGGTGCTTGGATAAGATGTGGATGTCAAGTTGATCCAGGTTACCTCCAAATCCCAAAACGAAATATATAAATGTAAATATGTATATACATATATATACATACATACATACATGTATATATA
>NC_068991.1:68424022-68425476 GCF_001194135.2 Octopus bimaculoides
ATATATATATATATATATATATATATACATATACATACCTATATATATAAATATACACACACACCCATACCCCCTCCACATATATGATTACGTATACGTACACATACACATCTATATATGTATATACGGATATACAGGAGGATATACTATGGATGACTAAATTATAACAGGTATATAGTCCATTTTTTGTATTATAGTGCATTGCTGTACCATTCAAAACTTTTAATTCTTTACAAACAACACACAATGCTTCAAGCGAACTACAATACTCTCCTGTATATATGTATGTATGTATGTATGCATGTATGCATGTATGTATGTATGTATGTATGTACGTATGCATGTATTTATATATATATATATGTGTGTGTGTGTGTGTTTATGCATTCCTCTACATATATACATATACATCAACATGTGAATATATGATTTTACCGCGACTCAAGTTTGGGCGCTGCTAATATTATTTACATTTAGTTTAGAAATCACCTCAAAAACATTCATGGGGACATATCAATTTTATAAGTAAACATACGTAAACAACATCGGAGCCCGCTGCGTTCGAATGCATTAATGCTGTCTTATATAGAGTCAAACAATGAATACGGGACGGAAGTAAAAAAGTACAAAAATGCAAAAGAGAAACAAATAATATCAAAATATGGCTGCTGAAACAGTGTTGAACTGTTTTTTGCTGTCTAATTTAAAAAAAATATGGCGGACATTTTCGCTAAGATCAAATGTTCAACAATCATTATACCTCATTCATGACAGATTAAATTGAAATATTACATCAAATTACCATGAATAATATTAAAATGATGATGATAATGATAATAATAATAATACTAATAATGATAATAATAATAATGATAATACTGTAAATGATAATGATAATAAATCTAAGTCCGTAAGGTCAGCGAAATATGACGTTAATAAGATGGGTTTGGTTAGCATGGGACTCCTCAAAATTTGGGTTTTCACTTGTTGACATTTTGATTATAAGCAGGAGGTAAACGAAGCTATGTTAGGTTGTAGGACTTTAAGAGATAATAGTTTAGTATATGCGTTCTCTTTTCTATCAGTATCTTCTTCCATGCCATTTCCTGTCCGTTTTCTAGAATTAGCGTTTAAAAATGGAGAGGACGTTACATGGAAGAGGACTAAAGCAATATAACAAAAAGGAAACAATATATATATATATTATATTATATTATATTATATTATATTATATTATATTATATATATGTATGTATTCATAATTGACATACATGAGGGGATGTGTGTGTATGTGTGTGTATGTGTGTGTGTGTGTGTGTGTGTAAGGATAGGAGATAAAATGTCAGAAGACATCGCTCATCAAAATTAATGAGTAATAATAACTCAGAGGTTAACACTATAAACAAATATCTATGGGTGTGTGTACGTTTATATACATGTACCATATTTTCTAT
>NC_068991.1:68425887-68427402 GCF_001194135.2 Octopus bimaculoides
TATATATATATATATATATATATATATATCTAGCTATCTATCTATCTGTCTGTCTATCTGTCTATATAATTCCACAAATGTATCTATAAACCTTTGCGTTAATAATGAATAACTAGCATGTATCGAGTCGTAAAGGTTGTGTCTTTAATTATTTTACATTTGAAGCATAATTGATAATTAAATATAGATGGGCAAAAAGAGTTGTTACGGGACAGGGGCTAGCATGGCTGTGCGTTAAAACGTTTTCGACGGATCTACATGGTTCCGGTTTCAGTTCCACTGCGTGGTACCTTCAGCAATTGTTTTTTTACCATAAGCTCGGGCCAACCAAATGTGATGGATTTGGTAGACTTATGTGTATGTCTGTTTTTGACTCACCACTACTTGACAATCGGTGTTGGTGTGTTTATGTCCCCGTAATCTAGTGTTTCGACAAAAGAGGGCGAAGGAATAAGTATCAGGTTTTTAAAAACATAAGTACTGGGGTCGATTCATTCTACTAAAACCTTTTCAAGGTATTGTCCCATTATAGCCGCAGTGTCATGACTGAAATAAAAAAAGAGAATACAAAAAAAAAAAAACAGAGAATCAGTGGCAGTCGATAGGTAGAGAGATAGATAGACAAAAAGTTAGAGAGATAGAGACATGAATTGAGACAGAAGCAGTCAGAAAGCAGACATACATACAGTCAGACAGATAAACAGACAGATAGATAGACGGACAGATAGATAGACAGATAAATAGACAGACAAGTAGGTCGATAGATAGATAGATAGATAGATAGATAGATAGATAGATAGATAGATAGATAGAGAAATAGATACAGAGATATATAGATGGATGGATCGATGGATGGATAGATTCATGGAGAGACAAACGTTACAGTAATCATTCCAGTCACCAAAAGTTTGCTTCCCTACCACATTTGTTCAGATTTAGCCCCACAGCATGGCACCTTAGATAAACGTTTTCTAAAATTGCTTCGAACCGACTAAAACTTGGGGGAAGGTTTGCTAGACCGAAAATGGTGAAAAAGCCTTTCATATATATATATATATATATATATATATATATATATATTCTTTTATTCCTTTTATTCTTTTATTTGTTTCAGTCATTTGACTGTAGCCATGCTGGAGCACCGCCTTTAGTCGAACAAATCAACCCCAAAACTTATTCTTAAGCCTGGTACTTATTATATCGGTCTCTTTGCCGAACCGCTAGGTTACGGGGACGTAAATACACCAGTAACTGTTTTCAAGCGATGGTGGGGGGACAAACACAGACACACTAACATACACACACACACACTCGCGCGCATACACACACGCACGCGCACACACACACACGACGGGTTTCTTTCAGTTTCTGTCTTCCAAATCCACTCACAAGGCTTTGGTCGGTCCGAGGCTATAGTAGAAGATACTTGCCCAAGGTGCCACGCAGTGGGACTGAACCCAGAACGATGTGGTTGGTAAGCAAACTACTTACCACACAGCCACGCCTGCACCTATA
>NC_068991.1:68427420-68429188 GCF_001194135.2 Octopus bimaculoides
TATATATATGTGTGTGTGTGTGTGTGTGTGTCTGCGTGTGTGTGTGTGTGTGTACATGTGTATTTGTGCGTGTGTATATATGTATATATATATAGAGAGCGAGACTGATAAAATAAGCATCAGGTTTAAGTACAATGACCGAACCAAATAAAGATAGAAAATGAAAAGATTACCACAGACACACGTAAAGCAGGAACACCACACACATCGTACCATTTTGGAGATGACCTCAAATCTAAGAACTACAGTAAAGTAAATAACTTAATTAGATTAGCCTACAGTTACAAGACAGTTGTCTCAGAGACACATATAACCCCAATTGCTTGAAACTAACCCGACGTTCCTTACGAGTCAGCAAATGTCAAATCTATAAAGTATTGACCTCTCACATGATCTTTACATTTCGGTGGAATCTCAGATCGGAATGTGATGGAGTCACTATGTGATCGCTTGATCTACTGAATATAGCAGCCAGTTGTAATGCAAAAATATAAAGATATAATGAAAGAAGGAAAATACACACTGTTACATAGTTTTAATATATTTTAAATGAAAGAGTATTACGGTTGCCGACCGGTTTCGCTTTCGCTAATCATGACATTAAAATTATTATGATTTCGTATTTTCTTAAGACGTTTTTAGTCCATGTTCTTGTATAAAAAATGTTTGCGTATTAATCAACAAGTAGAGAAATCTAAGGGGAGATAATAGTTATTATTTGAAACGGGGGAGGTAATTGCTCAATTTTTTGGTGGGATAAATAAACATACAAAACCTCATGAGCTAAAGTAATGAGATGAAATATATACATTGATGGATATGTAATCATGAATTAAAATATATACTGAGAACGAAGTTGGTTATGCGTTCGTAATAATGCGATATTTTGAATTCACCATATGGCTACTCATTTCACCATTATATAAGAGAGAACTGGAAAGATATCTGGATGACTGCTTTATCATTTGGAATGTGCCCATTGATAAACTTTTGACAATTAAATCAATACTAAATAGTATAAACCCAAACGTTCAATTTACAATGGAATATAGCAAGGAACAACTTCCTTTCTTAGATATTCTGATTAAAATATCAACAACCAAATTGTTACTGATATTTATCATAAACCAACGGACTTGAGGTAATATCTTCTATTTAGCTCATGTCACCCGAAACACATCAAAAGAAATATTCCCTTTAATTTGTCGAAAAAGATTTGCACAATAGTGTCTGATAAAATATATTTGGGTCCGCCGTCTTCAAGACCTCAGAACAACACTAACTGAGAGACGCTATCCGCCCTTATAGATGATGGACGTAAATGTGACAAGAAAATGGGCATTAAAACACTAAGGTAACAAAACGAAACACCGCACCTCATCTCAAAATACTTCTCACAGCCTTACTCGCATATCTACTCACAGCCCTAGAATCAATGAGGTATATAATGCCATTGTATTAAATCTACCAATGCTCACTAGGGATTCAAAAATGAACAACATTCTGAAAAGACATAAATTCATTGAATATAAAGAGCAACTCAAAGCGCTGAAAAGACTTCTGACAAATGTTTCTTGTCCATCTCGAAATATTCTGCAGTTACTTGTTATGTTTGTTTTCATTATATGTTTTTGGTAATTTCTGGTGGGTAGGATTTGGTCTTGTGTTGCTTTGAGTCCTGAGCTTCTTAGCCATAATAATAATAATAATAATAATAATAATAATAATAATAATAATAATAATAATAATAATAATATTAATAATAATA
>NC_068991.1:68429338-68430706 GCF_001194135.2 Octopus bimaculoides
AGAGAGAGAGAGAGAGAGAGAGAGAGAGAGAGAGAGAGAGAGAGAGAGAGAGAGAGAGAGAGAGAGAGAGAGAGACAGAGAGCAATATTATTTCAGGTAGACAAAAAAGCAAACTGGTAGACAGAGAGAGATAATGGCAGTGAAAAAAATACGAAAGAATTTCAGCGATCAACTTTGATACGCATAACATTTCTACTTCCACAAATTATTCATTTTTTTTTCATACTTTCATTCTGCAGTGTACCAAGTGTAAATCTTTCATTTCATCTCCCACTCCCACCGCTCATACCCTCGCTACATATAACTGTCCTTCTTTTGGCAAATTCTAAACCAGCGGATTCCATTACTGCTCTTAAAAACAATCATCTCATTATAGACAAACCTTTAACTGCTCCACTCGGCACACGTCAACTCGGTCAGTCACTCGCATTGATCTTTATGCAATAAAATTAAATCTGATGAGCCTTTAGATGTAGTGTTTCTCTTGATTTAAATCTCCTTTGACAATAGAGTTGACAGCAGTTCTATCGCATATATTCTCCAATTAGGTCTGCTTCTGCTTTATTTCAAGTAGTACACGCTACAACAAGATGGCGTCCAAAGAAGTTTTTAAAAATGTTACAGCCTTAAATACATTCTAACGTCTTCCTACACAGCTCTCTTGAAAAACATTTTTCCTCACTTCAATTACTTACACTTCTTATTCTTGATATTTTGTGCATTTCATACCTTCTTCATGTTTTATTGTGTTTTAAACTTCTACATTTATCCATTATGTTTTAGTATTTCATCATCGTGGAGAATATATCCTGTGTATTGGGTGTATGTCCTAATATATACACGAGAATAGACGCAACTGGTTTTACAATCATGTATAGGTAGATAAAATTATATATATATATAGATAGATAGATAGATATATGTGTGTGTGTGTACGTACAAGAAATCCATATATGCATATGTAGTGAAATAGTAGGGTGATACGAGGTGCTGCTGAAAAGTTTCTGGGTTTGGATAAAAGAAAATACGGGAAGATCAGTTAATTATGATTTTTATTCAACAAATTCTCCTCTCAAAATTCACACACTTATTGCAGCAGTTCTTCAGATATTTTTCTAAGCCCTGTAAAAGAACTCGGATAAGTTGGGCTTTCAGCCAGGCCCTTCGAGATAACTTTAAAGCCAGGAATTTTTCAGCACCGCTTCAAATACGTACAGATATGTAAACAGAGACCTACCTACCTGCCTACCTACCTACCTACCTACCTACCTACCTACCTACCTACCTACTTATCTATCTATCTATCTATCTATCTATCTATCTATCTATCTATCTATCTATCTATCTATCTATCTATCTATCTATCTA
>NC_068991.1:68431302-68432110 GCF_001194135.2 Octopus bimaculoides
CTCATTTCACTGAGCCCTAGAGTATTTATTTATTGACCACAAGCCACAACACACACACACACACACACACACACACACACACACACACACACATATATATATTATATATATATAGAGAGAGAAAGGGAGAGAAAGATGGTTGATAGATAGACTGATAGATAGATAGATAGATAGATAGATAGATAGAAAGATAGATAGATAGATAGATAGATAGATAGATAAATAGATAGGTAGATAGATAGATACATTTCTGCATCAAATATTCATTTGCCGACGTCGTAAACAGTGTTTCTGGGCAACTTCAACCAGTCCAAACAACATCACTCTACTGAGTTAGTCCATATATTATAAATGCCACTGACAATGTGACATCCTATATGAGTGTTTGACCTTACAACATGAGAGCTACAGGTTTCGTAGGAAGTATTAGCTTCGAGTTATACCACCGGAACATCCGAAAACCAATCTGGAGCAATGACAAATGACCTAAGTGACGACACATAAATGTATGTTTTCTCTGCACTTCAACTCCAGATTATTTAGAAATTATACCTTATTCTTTTTCTTTTATTTGTTTCAGTTATTTGAATGCGGCCATGCTGGAGCTCCGCCTTTAGTCGAGCAAATAAACCCCAGGACTTAATCTTTGTAAGCCTAGTACTTATTCTATCGGTCTGTTTTGCCGAACCGTTACGTTACGGGGATGTAAACACGCCAACATCGGTTGTCAAGCGATGGTTGGGGGACGGACGCATGAGCATTCAGACACACAAACACACACACACACACACACACACACACACACACA
>NC_068991.1:68433917-68438086 GCF_001194135.2 Octopus bimaculoides
ATATATATATATATATATATATATATATACGCGTGTGTGTGTGTGTGTGTGTAAGCATACATGACATGCATATATATTCGTACCTTGACAGGTGGAACTTTGCTTTAAGTTTATCGATCTACCGCCACTAAAATTCTCAGTTTAACTTTCTACTGATTCATACTCTTCTTATTCCTTTCTTAAATCGATATTCAATTTGTCTTTATATAATTTATGAGGTTTCAACTGTCCTCAGACCTATACTCTTTATATCGATCACCTGACTTATAAATCTATTTGAATCCCTCATGGGATCCGTATTATTGATTTCAGTAAACATAGTAAATACTCGACAGCAACGCCAAACACACACACGTAGATACACAAACACACACACACACACACACACACACACACACAAAACCAGAAAACACACTCACATACACACGCATACGCACACGTATACACTCAAACATACGCACGCAACCGCGTACACTCGAACGCACGCTCTCACACACACACACAGTTAACCTTCTACATTAACGAAGAAATATAAACATTTATTGATGTGTGGATACAAATATAAATATGTGCATATGTAAACATATAAACCTTCATGTAGAGCATGCGCGTGCACTCTCCAATGAGAGAACAGCGAAGCAGTCGCTCGAAGTAGCAGTCAAAGTCCCTCAAATGATATCTTAACTTTTTATATAAGAGCATCTTCCACGATGTCGCGCAAGTTTGCCTCCATATAAAAAACGATACGATGGTCACGGTTGGATAGGATTTTATCACATAAGCATAGGTATCTGTATACTTATATATATATATCCCTATATTATTTCCCCGCTCCTTCTCTCTCTCTTTTTCTCTCCCTCTTTTTGTCTCTCCCTCTCTCTCTCTCTCTAGGTATATACATATATATATGTATACACACACAAACACACACACGCATATATATATATATATATATATATATATATATATATATATATATATATATATATAAATAGATAGATATACAGTATATAGATATATATATATATATACACACACACACATACATTCATACATATGGGTTGCGGTGAATAATCTGCCGTCTAAATTACGCAAAAATGAAAATAACACTAACGTCTCATTTTAACTGATATATTTACCAAAATTACATAAAAATACCTGCAAGTAACGAAAAGTAAATTGATTGAATAAAATTGCCATTGGCTTCAACCACAACCACCAGACGACTTCGGAATCTCCTGCAAGCTCTTCTAAACGGTCTACTTGTTTAAGATGGTGAATGCTGCCATAATCTTTGTCTTCAGTTCATCTGTGGTTTTACAAGGAGTTTTGCTGGTCACTCGCTCAACTGCACCCCACATATAATAATCAAGGGGATTGCAGTCCGAGGAGTTAGGTGGCCAGATGTTAGGGGTGATGTGGTCCCACAAATTGTCTGACAGCCATGACTGGGTTCTCATGCTTATGTGGCATGGTGCAAAGTTCTGTTTCTAGACACAGGGTCTTCCAGCATCTACCCTCTTGACCCATGGCAGCACTACCTCCTCCAGCCTCATGATGTAGGCCTTCGTGTTGAGTCTGAGGCCGTGTGGGAAGATAAATGGAGGCCTAATGTCACCATCAGTAGTGATCACTCCAAACACTATGTTGTTGACTGGATGTTTGAATTCTATCACTGTCGGTACATGCCTTCAGAATGCACTCTCCTCGGATTGACACCTAAACACTCTGAAATGTTCGTATTTGAGCTTACGGTGCGAATGCCAAGTAGTACAGCATGTCGTTTCCAAATTTCTGGCAGGGTGGATTGCGTCATCGTGCCATTTTCCTCTCAGACGGTGCCTAACTGATCCTACCATACTGCGTAGTCAACAAAATTAAAAACAAACATGTGCATGCGCGAAATTAAAAATATAGAATGGCGAAAATTTACCCATCGCAACTTGTATATATACATATATGATACTCTCAGTTTCAATCTGTCAATCTCCATCTTTCTATGTTTTTCTATCATTTAATATATGTATACGTATATGTGTTTGCATATACCTTTGCAATCACATTCAGAAGTTTCAGCTTATCTTAAGTTGTCCCCCCCTCTCTCTCTCTCTCTCTCTCTCTCTCTCTCTCTGCGGTATCCGAATGTAGTATTCCCCATGGAAACATATCAACATAGTATTGGCGAAACAGTGAATAGAAAACCATTAATCCCTCAGATTCTGGTTCCATATACGCACATAATGACGTTGTCCTGATCTGATGGCACTTTAGGTTACTCGCCCAAATCAATGACCATCCACCACCAACAAATACCACCACCTTCACAAGCCAAAACGTCTAGCTGCAATACTATGTCGGAGCTAGGAACAAGGTATCAGCAGCACCGTCTCAGATGCAAGAAGTATTATTACTTCGTGTGCTTCACTTGACCCTTGTAGTGTGTCAGCAGCTGCAGAGAGCTGAGATATTTCCTGATCAGAAAGAGGTCGAAAGCTGTATCAAAATAAAGACATTCTTAATCTTGTCATCAATAAATCTATCAAGTATTTACCTTTATCAGTTTGGTAGTTTGGACAGGTATGTCTCAGATTAATATTCTAACCTGATCGTTTTTCTATATTAGGCTTGATATATGTTTATATTACTTCTTAATTCTTAGATCGAAATGCCGGCATATTGCTCAGACGACATATCTGCTAGATAGACTGTATTCTGAATTATAAGGGCTACTGTGCTCAGTTGCCTTATGATTTGATTATTGTTATCTCTTGCTACGTTATTTAGCTTGTATCGATAAATTGTTTTTGTAGATTAGCACCTGAAATTAGGACAGCCATTTTCGTCTTTTAGACCAAATTACAATACTTAAAATTGTCTTAGGTGGACTCAAACCTATTGGATAGATCTATAGACATGAACTTAAATACGACGTAGACCAATGTAAACGCAATATTATGCGTATGTCAAGGCGGCGAGCTGGCAAAAACGCTAGCACGCCGTCTGGTATTTCGTCTGCCGTTACGTTCTGAGTTCAAATTCCGATGAGGTCGACTTTGCCTTTCATCCTTTCGGCGTCGATCAATTAAGTACCAGTTACTCACTGGGGTCGATCTAATCGACTTAATTCCTTTGTCTGTCCTTATTTGTCCCCTCTATGTTTAGCCCCTTGCAGGCAATAAAGAAATAAGAAACGTTAGCACGCCGGACGAAATGTTCAGCGCTATTTTGTCTGTTTTTACGTTCTAATTTCAAATTCCACCGCGGTCGACGTTGCTCTTTTTCATCCTTTCGGGGTCGATAAATTAAGTACCAGTTGCATACTGGGGTCGATGTAATCAACTGGCCCACTCCTCCAAAATTTCGGGCCTTGTACCTAGAGTAGAAAAGAATATTATGCGTATGTTAAGGCGGCGAGCTGGCAGAACTGTTAGCACGCCGGACGAAATGCTTAGCGGTAGTTTGTCTATTTTTACGTTCTTAGTTTAAATTCCGCCGAGGTCGATTGCTCTCAAAAAAAAAAAAACAAAAAAAAAGACGGAAAACTAATCCAGAATCATTGTCCGGTATCTGATCGATCCCAGTGGTAGTCATGGAATGTGAAGTTGGCTGTAGAAAATTTAGTAACAGTAAGAAATAGTTTATCCATATTTAATACAAGCCAAACTTAACAAATTCACCATTCAAAATAGTTACAGCCTAAATAGAAATAATTGAGAAAGACTTGAAAGTTAACGTAAGATTATAATCATATAAGGTAAAGTAAATATAACAAATAATCTAGAATCCTTGTCCGATACCGGATCGATCCCAAAACCTAACCACTTCGTACCAGTCACGAAGCCAAACATCCTTGAAAGTTTCATCCGAATCCATCCAGCGGTTCTTGAGATATCATGTCCACGGACAAACAAACAAACACGACTGAAAGCAATACCTCCGCCCTAGCGAAGGCGGAGGTAATAATAATTATAAATTGGACACAAGGCCTGTAGTTTTGAAAAGATATGTCTAATCGATACAATCGATCTTAGCACTTGGGTGGTACTTAGTTTCATTGATCCTCAAACGATGAAAAGTAAAGTCGGTCTCGACAAGGACTTGAAATCAGAAGGTAAGGAGTTGCTAGAGTTGTTCCAGTTTGTTTTGCTAATACCATTTTTATTGATACA
>NC_068991.1:68440682-68444007 GCF_001194135.2 Octopus bimaculoides
ATATATACCGCTAAGCATTTCGCCCGGCGTGCTAACGAAATAGTAGTAGTAGTAGTAGTAGTAGTAGTAGTAGTAGTAGTAGTAGTAGTAGTAGTAGTAGTAGTAATAATAATAATAATAATAATAATAATAATAATAATAATAATACTAGCATGGTGTGTAAAAAATGCCACAGAACCGCTATTATTGGAAGTTAGAAGGTCAGGCTTGTGGAGGATGGAAGATTGCAAAGATAAAGCTCTGTACAAGAACTTGAGAATGAATGAAATTGAAAATAGGTAGATGAAGAAAAGAACGCATGGACAATTTCTTAGAGATGCTGAAGATAAGACAGACAGAGAAAAATGGTGGCTATGGATGACTAAAGATGATTTAAAACCGGAAACGGAGGCTCTAATCTGTGCTGCCCAATAGAAAGCATTAAGAACCAATTACATCAAATACAGAACCGACAACACATCAAAAAGTGATAAGTGCAGAATTTGTGGACAAAATGGTGAAACCATATGGCAAATTACCAGTCAATGTATGCCACTAGCCCAGAAAGAATATAAGAGACGTCATGACAATATAGCAAAGATTGTCCATTGGACACTTTGAAACAAATATGAACTTGACAGAGCAAAAAAGTGGTACGAACATAAACCTGTAGGCATCATCGAAAATGATAATGCAAAGATCCTATGGGATTTTATGATTTAGTGCGACTATGAGATAGAGAATAAGAAAGCAGGCATTGTCTTAATTGAGAAAGAAATCAAACGATGCTGGATCATAGATATAGAATGTCCAGCTGACAACAAGGTATGCGATAAGGAAGAAAGAAAAGTCGATAGATATGACAGGTTTGCTTGGGAGGTTAAGAAGTTGTGATCGCTGAAAAAGTTAGCAGTAGTACCAATAATTATCGACGCCCTGAGAAGAGTGAGTAAAAATCTTGAGAAATACATCGAACAAATAGGGGCTGCAATAGGTGGGGGGTGGCACTCGCAGAAAACAGGACTGCTTGGAACCGCTCGAATAGTCTGGAAGGTGCGCGAAAAAATTTGAACCAGTATATATATATATATATATATATATATATATATATATATCCGGAAGAAATGTCGTCAAGCATTTTTTTTATTTGGAGCGCGATAACGCCTTGAGGCGAATTTTAAAAAAAGCAAACGCTGAAGGAAAAACCGACGACGACGATGATGATGATGATGATGATGATGATAAAGGTGATGATAAAGGTGGAGGAGGAGGCGGGAGAATAAAAGGGAAACAAGTACAAGAAGAAAGAGCGGGGTGGGGTAAAAGAACGAGAAGACGTGATGAAGAAACACACGAGGAGAGGTAGCATGTGCTTACGAAGATCGTTTTATTTAACATGCTAATGTAATCTCGTACGTCTGTTTTTAAGTAACGCGAGATCGTGTTCGTCTGTGTATTTGTGTATGTGTATGCGTATGTATTGTGCACCTGCACACACACACAGACATGCACACACACACACACACACACATTCATATATACGTGGATAAGTGTTAGTACACGCTTGTGTTTGCTTTCTCAATTTCTTAGTCACTGAACCTTGTTTTCACTGTGACTTGTTCCACAAGCCATTTATGTCTCCGTACATATTTAGTTTGCAGTGTCACTGTGTGGTCTATTGTATAACCATGGTGTTAAAAACCTTTTGACTATACACACACACAGACACACACACGCATATGTGCGCATGTGCGTAATTTCATGTGTGTATGTATTTTGTTCATGTTTATGTGCGAAATGATATTATACCTGTTTCATTTATTGATATGGGTACCGATATAATATCATTTCAATTTACTAAATTCTTTTCCACTTTATAACTCAATCAACATACCCATAATACACTAAGAAATAAACTTGGAATTGTGTTCTTTTGTGCTCATTTTTTTATTCAGATAAACAAACACGTTCTCCTAAACGCATACATACACGCATACATACATGATTGCGTACATACCTAAAAACACACACTCACACAGAGACACACACACAAAGACGCACATATATGTGTGCATATATATATATATATATATATATATATATATATATGTATATGTATATTTATATTTATCTATATCTGTCTATCTACCTATCTCTATCTATCTATCTATCTATCTATCTATCTATCTATCTATCTATCTATCTATCAATCAATCAATCAATCTATCTATCTATCTATCTATCTATCTATCTATCTATCTATATATATATATATATATATACATATATATACACACACATATATATGTATATATACATGTATACGTATCTATATGTGGGTCTATATATATATATGTATTGATATTTATTTGTTTAATCATCTATCTGTCTGTCAATCAGTCTATCTCTCTTTCCCTCTCTCTGTATTTATTTACGTATCTGTCTATCTGTCTGTCTGCCTGCCTGTCTGCCTGTCTGCCTGTCTGCCTGCCTGCCTGTCTGTCTGTCTGTCTGCCTGTCTGTGTCTCTTTACATTCACACTTACATTCACATACTTACTCCAATTATGCCATTTACTATTTAGATATGTGTTAATAAAATGTTTTTGAGAGAGTATCAGTGTCTATATTATTGTATGAGAACGTGTCCAGCTCAATGTAATTCTTCAAACATTAACTGTTGATGTTAGCAGGATTATGCCTCAATGTCGTCTATTGCCCTTTTTGACCGGATTTTCACCACCTATCTATTTCATAAAATGGCGTCCTTTTATTTATTGATCTGTTGATATAACTATTAAGTCTTACGAACCAAATGAGCATCAGTCCTGTACCTTGTCGCCAAACTATGTAGATGTTGGTTATTTCTCATTGGGTGGAATTAGAAATGTTTGTGTGGACGAGTCTGATATTCGTGAATATGTGAATTAAATTTTTAAACTATTTTATTTAGGCGCAGGAGTGGCTGTGTGGTAAGTAGCTTGCTGACCAACCACATGGTTCTGGGTTCAGTTCCATTGCGTGGCACCTTGGGCAAGTTTCTTCTACTATACCCTCGGACTGACCAAAGCCTTGTGAGGGGATTTGGTAGACGGAAACTGAAAGAAGCCCGTCGTATATATGGATATTTATATATGTATGTGTGTGTATATGTTTGTGTGTCTGTGTTTCTCCCCCAACATCGCTTGACGACCGATGGTGGTGTGTTTACGTCCCCGTAACTTAGCGGTTCGGCATAAGGGACTGATAGAATAAATACTAGGCTTACAAAGAATAAGTCCTGGGGACGATTTCTTCGACTAAAGGTGGTGCTCCAGCATGGACGTAGTGAAACGACTGAAACAAGT
>NC_068991.1:68444613-68447209 GCF_001194135.2 Octopus bimaculoides
ATATATATATATATACGGGGTACCGTTCACACTGCATCTGATAATATCAAAGACCTAGGAGTAACTGTTGATAGCAATCTCAGTTGGAGTGCCCACATCAACAATAAAGTCGATATAGCTCGTAGGATGAGCTCCTGGATTTTAAGAACCCTCCGGTCCAGAGAACAAGGTGTCATCATTCCACTTTTCTCCTCCTTTGTACGGCCAAACCTCGAATACTCCTGCTCCCTGTGGTCTCCCCATACAAAACAAAAAAAATCTCGAAAATTGAATCACCCCAGAGGGCATCCACTTAACGAATTGAGAGCATGACTATTCTCGATTACTGGGACCGCCTTAAAGCCTTGAAACTGCGAGCGGTACATCATTTGCACGATATGGAGAATATACCGCCAGCATTGCCCGAACGACCTGAACATTAGCTCCAAGGTTCATCCAAGGCTGGGACCACGGGCCATACGTCCCCTGCCCAATTCAGGATCACAACATATAGATACACTGCAACACAATTTCTTTTCTTCAAGAGGCCCTGCCCTGTTTACCATTGGCCCAAAACTGATTAAAGAGGAAAAGGATCCCATCACGCCGGTCTATAGTCAGTAATTTTCGAGGGAGAAGACAAGTTGATTACATCAACCCGTATACTATAAGAATGGTACTTAATTTCATCGAACCATGCAGGGATGACATAAAAGTTGAATTCGGCGGGATTTCAACCCAGAACGCAAAGAGCCGATAGAAATGCTGCTAAATATCTTGTTCGACATTTTAACGATTCTACCAGATTACCGATTCATGTGACTTCCGCCATATATACTCTTATGTGAAAACCAACTGTAGTGTTCGACAAAAAAACATCTAACACAATATTTGAAGCGAATGCCCTTTATTCCACGCTGCACGTTGCCGCATTTTCAACTGTTTGCAACACTCATATGCTGGAAACATTTATATGGGATTTCCGAACCGTGAAGAAACTTGGAAATGATTGCCATAATATACGAGAAAAACTTTTCCTTATATTCCTGCATATCTTGTTGTGTAAATATTATGGGAAGTAAAAATCATGTTGGTATCAATCAAAACAGACAACAACGAAAGATGAAAGAAAAGGAGTCCATTAAAAATAGTTTAATCTCTTATGGCCATTGTAACCAGCAAATTGATGAGAAGTTTTCCAATTGTAAATTTATTAACAGTCAAAATGTTACAAACTATTAACAATAACAAAAGAAAATAATAACAATAAAAAAGTTTATTTGTAGATTGACCTGACATTTGAACTATGTTCAGCTTGATAACAGCTGCCGCTTCTACTGCTTTGACGGCCAAACTGATAAATATACAAAATAAATACATCATATCGTGTTGCAACTAAATTTAAGGAAGCCAGACTGTTTACTGTTAATATTGGGGCCGGTATGGGACGGTATGGGACGGCAAGGAGCTTTTGTTACAATGTAATTGTTTTCTAAATACTCCACTATGTATGTGTGTGTATATTTACATACATATATATATATATGTATGCATATACATATACATATGTGTGTGTGTGTGTGTGTGTGTGTGTGTGTGTGTTGTGTGTGTGTGTTGTAAAGTGAGATGCTTCCTATTCGTATATATTGAAACACGTAGAAGAAAGGGAACGAGTTTTGTAACAAACATTGTGGCTTGTATTATCTCTCATAGCAACGATGTCAACTCAAAATGGTTTCAAGTGACATCAATATATATATACATGTATATATATATATATATATATATATATATATATATATATATATATATATATATATATATGTATGCATGTGTTGTTATGGCGTCGTTATTGTTCCTTAGTCTCCCCGCTGCCTAGAGTAACTTCCCTTTCTCACCCGCTACAAACTCGTCTGTTTGTCTTTATCTTCTGACTCTACCCCCAAAGACTATCCCCAATGTTCTTCATAATTTCTCCAGTTTACCCTTCGTCTCCATTCCTTCATTATCTCTGGTTATTTCCTACACTCTTCGCCTCTTCCCCCCAAACCCGAATAACAGGCTGTGTTAATACTTCCCAAAATATTGTTTCTCATTTGCTAATTTTCTTGACCTTTAAGAATTCACACGTATCTAAAAGACTTGTCAGTGAAAGACCTTTAATTCTGTTGTATCTTTGAATAGTTTTAGGGAATATATATATATAGGCATGGCTGTTTGGTAAGAAGATTGCTTCCCAACCACGTGGTTCTGGATTCAGTCCCACTGCGTGGCATCTTGCGCAAGTGTTTTCTACTGTAGCCTCGGTCCGACCAGAAATTTGTGAGTGGATTTGGTAGACGGAAACTGAAAGAAGCCCGTTCTTTACATATTTCTATGTATTTATGTATGTCTTTGTGTTTGTGTTTGTCCTCCCACTACCGCTTGACAACCGGTGTTCGTGTGTTTACATCCCTGTAACTTAGCGGCTCGGCACAAAAGATCGATATAATAAGTACCAGGCTTAAAAATAAGTATTGAGCTCCATTCGATCGACTAAAAAATCCTCATTGTTGTGCCCCTGCATGCCCACAGTCTAATAACTGAAACAGGTAAAAGATGAAGGATGAAAGATATA
>NC_068991.1:68447899-68451748 GCF_001194135.2 Octopus bimaculoides
TATCTTAGAAGAATTTACAAGCAAAAATATCAAATAACGGCACTTAGCAATAATGAATAAATTTCTCTATTTTAAATGTGTTGAGTTCCGAAAACAAAATAGTAAGTCAGCCTGTTGTATGTATTTTAATATTTTTACAGTGTCTCTATTTTTATTTGATGACACAAATGAAAATGTGAGACTGCGTCTGTTGAATTACAGGAATAAACGAAGAAGTGTCCTTGACAAATATCTGTGCCACACCGAGGAGGTTTTCTCAGAATCCCTGGAAGGAAAATGAATAGAATTTTAATGGAGAATGAATTACTCATTCCTATATGAACAGTGCTGAATAGAAACTGTTATTATGAAGCATTTAAGAGGAAGTTTTAATAGCTACGGTTGAATATTATTACGCGAATCTCAGATGAATTGCGAGAAATAAATCAATATCGGCCTAAATTTTCGGCTGATCTGCTGCTATATCACTCTAATATATGACTCTGATATCGATGTGTTGTGAATCAAAGTAAAATTGAGTGATATATCCAGATCTTCATGAGCATTCTGTTTGTACAAACCAGACTTACATAGTCACAAACAGAGACATAGAAAGAAAAAACATACATAACGAAAATATTAGTATTACAGGTGTAGCTGTGAGGTAAGAAATTTGCTTCCCATCTGTTATATCGCACGTTCGGATGAACACAGAAGAGGACACTACGAGGACAGACAACACAAAACGTGGGGTGCATTTAACGAATGAAAACATGAATTATTAAAATAAAAGAATGAAATGGCTTACGAACCCCCCAAAGCACGCAGTTCCATTTAACTGTTCTTTTATACAGTTTCTTATCTTCTTTTTCTTTTTCTTTTTTCAATGACGTTCGTCCGTTATATGTTCAAGCAGATCTTCTATCCCAATCACACCGGGCAGATTCTCATATCGAACATATATCCGTATGGTTAATTAATTCCGGAAACGCTCCACATAGTTTTCCTATCTTCCCTCTTTCCAGTAACATTGTTTTCTCATCTGGTCGAAACAATTCTGGTTCCAATCTTACTCTAATCACACCTTTTAACTTCGTTATTCTCTTTTCCAATTCTATATCTTTCTTATATATCTCAACTACACCGACCTCTAGACTTCTCCCTCTATATCTACGTATTGAGCTAGCCTGCTTCATCGTCTGGGGCGTCGACACAACACCAACCAGATGAGAAACATTTAACGAAAACACTGTAAGACGAAAACCGACAAAAATACAACATACTGAAAACTAGACGGAAACATAACAAAGAGAAACTAGACTAAAAGACGATGCACGGAACATTCGCATCACACACACACACACACACACACACACACATGCACGTAAATATCGAACAATGGGAATGAGTGCTCAATACCCCATTGATGGATATAGATTCTTTGTTTGTAGATTAAGGCTACCATTGTTTTCATGTTAAAGGATCGCCAAGCCTCTCACATGGAACATCGGTATTTCGTCTCTAAAATGGAAGTGGTGGGTGGTGCGAGGTGATTGTCGGCTGACTGTTCACCATGACGACGCGTTGGCTCACAACACCCTGAGCATCCGGAAGTTCGTTGCCGAACGAGAAAACAAAAAAAGAACAAAACATAGGCTGTGTTGTAACAACCTCACTACTAACCCGTCGTGCCTCTGTGTGATTTTCATCTTTTCCCTAAGCTCAAGGTGACTTGTTTTCTGATGTGGAAGCCATCAAGAGGGCCTCGATGATGGAGCTGCGGAGAATCCCGGGAGAATCCTTCCAGGAGTGCATGAAGACGTACCTAAGAAGAATAGGAAAGTGCATTAGACTCGAGGAGTATTCATTATTTCGAAAGGAAAAAACTTGTATTTTGTACTCTGGATTTGACAAATTTTTCGTGACCCCAGTCGTGTTTCCTTTATGGCAAACACCACAGACACACAGAGACACACACACACAAACACACACACACACACACACACATATATATATATATATATATAAAGAGAGAAAGAGAGAGAGAGAGAGAGAGAGAGAGAGAGAGAGAGAGAGAGAGAGAGAGAGAGAGAGAGAGAGAGAGAGAGAGAGAAAAAGAGGCAAGGGAAAGACAGATACTTCTACATACAAAAGTACGCACAAAAAGGTCCATTATCGGATTTGTGTGTGTTTATGTGTGTGTATGTGTGTGTGTTTTGTATGTGTTTCTGACTGTAGGGATATGAGCGTGATGGCATATGTGTGTATCGATTTAGATAACCATCTTTGCATTGATCAGTTACTATCAGATAAGATTAAATACATTCTCTGTGTGACTGAATATCGCCACCTGTCTAGTGGTGAATATCCTATATAATTTTCATTTTCACTAAATATTTATTAACCTATTCAACAAAGGATTTAATGTTTTAGCTATATTCTACTGCGTGGGTGGTCTTTGTGGCGTTTAAAAGTTAATATGTGTATTATGATACATACATATACCGGGTGTTCGGGCTAAATTTGCATTAAAGGAAATGGAATCACATTATCCCACCCGAAAGTAAAAGTATTTTTAGAAAATGTAAAGGTATCAAATATAGGGTGTCCACAAGGTCTGGGTACACGAAGTAAATAAAATCATAACATAAACAATTAAATATAGGAAATAATAATTTCTTAAAGTATGTGTTAATCCTGATGTGGGTACATGGAGTAAATAAAATCATAACATAAACAATTAAATATAAGAAATAATAATTTCTTAAAGTATGTGTTAATCCCCATGTGGGTACATGGAGTAAATAAAATCATAACATAAACAATTAACTTTAAGAAATAATAATTTCTTAAAGTATGTGTTAATACCCATGTACCCAAACTTTGTGGACACCCTGTAGACTATGGCTGAGAGATAACAGTTTGCTCGAAGTAGCCGTCTTCAGCTTCCACTACAGCCTCAAAACGGCTCCGAAACCTAGCGCTTGTGTTGCTCACTGTGCGCTAGGGAAGGTCTTCGAAAATCTTGATCTTGGTCAGCAGCCGTGCCTTCTTGTTGTTGGCAGAGTGGTCGGTGTCTTTCTCCAAAACCCACATAGTTAACCGTTGGACATTCATAACCATATGCTGAGAGGAATTCTTTGAGATTTGAATAATTCTAATCTAGGCACAAAAGGACGAAATTTTAGGGGAGGGGGCCAGTCGATTAGATCGACTCCAGTATACAACTGGTCCTCTGAGAACACGGGCGTTTTAAACATCATTCTTAAACAAACCTTATCATGGATCTTTTGAGCAAGATGGGCCACACGATCTGAAGGAAATTGTAATGTTGTGCGCTATTAATCTTCATATGAGATCACGATGTCATGCACACATCATTGTGATGCATGTGTCTGGTGTAACTTTTTCAGGGGGGGGGGGTACGTATGGTGAGTATATTGGGCTTCCGTATATTTGTATCCCAGCGTCATTTTAATGGCGTGAGCAGCTCTCTGATAAAATAATAATTATGAAAATAATAATAATAATAATAATAATAATAATAATAATAATAATAATAATAAATAATAATAAAAAAATATAAAAAGATGGGCTACAGCAAATATTCTGCTCAATACCATAGATTTGCTTGTCAGTTGTTTGAACTTAACCATTTGAGCATGCCCTTTGGTGGCTGACAATATGTGCATCTCTGATCACGAGCAGAAGTAGTGGGGGAGCATCATAGCCATGTGTTGAGAGGAATTCTTTGGGGTTTCAATAATTCGCCTTTGTAAACATGGGTGTTTTGCTCAACATCCTTAAACAAGCCTTATTGAGGGACCTTTTGAGCGGTATGGGCTACTCGACCTGAAGAAAATTCTAACT
>NC_068991.1:68453089-68453506 GCF_001194135.2 Octopus bimaculoides
TATGTATGCATGTATATTTAGAGAGAGAGAGAGAGAGAGAGAGATAGAGATAGAGAGAGAGAGAGAGAGAGAGAGAGAGAGAGATACATTCTACCGGGTACTGTATTTGCTTTTATCGTTCAATAAGATAACTAACCTCAGTGAATATACATATATATATACATACATGCATGTATGTATGTATGTATGTATGTATGTATGTATGTATGTATGTATGCATGTATATATATTTTTATATTCACATATATGTGTGTGTATGTATACATAGGGGAGAATATAGAAATAATAGCAACAGACGAGGACAGGTGGTGTAAATAACAAAAGTATATATTAGTATGACGCTCGGGAATACGGAAAGTCTTTGACGTTTCGAGCTACGCTCTTCAACAGAAAGAATACGGAGACAATACGTACATA
>NC_068991.1:68461446-68464817 GCF_001194135.2 Octopus bimaculoides
ATCGACTGGCCCCTCCCCCAAAATTTCAGTCCTTGTGCCTAAAGTAGAAAAGATTATTTATATTTGTATGAAAATTTAAAGAATGTTAACAGAGGAATATCAAAGGTATAATATCTATTATAATATTACTGTATTACAGTTAAACGACATTGGTAAATGGTTAACAATTGTTAATAGGTTCTACTACAGACTGATTTTCACATTGCAGAAGAATTAGACAAATCAAATACAAGGCTAAACATGAACCCATAGTCTCAGATAATTAAGTAATGATAATTTCTAATGAAGATTTGATAAATATTCATAAATTGACGAGACAAAAGTAATAAGAGAAGAGATCTTAATTCTATTAGTTGGGTGCTATTTCGTAATCTATATTAGTTAAACAAGTGACACTGCGTCGTCCACCACACATAAATGCATGTGTATATATACATATGTGTGTGTGTGTATGTGTGTGTGTGTGTGTGTGTGTGTGTGTGTGTGTCTGTGTGTGTACAGAAATACACACACTCACACACAAGCACGAGCATATATATCTAATTGAGCTGTAATATGACTAACAGACTACACTTCAGAACATTTCATGGCTGGTTAAACTGCCTGACCGGTGATGTATCGTTTATAAAACTAACACAGGTTACGAAACAGTTGTTCACTAATGGAATAAACAACTATTTTCACACTTATCTAACATAATCTCCACAATTGCGATTACTGGATTGTCTGTACATCCACAAATACACACACAAATATATACATAAATACATACATACATACATACATACATACATACATACATACACACATACACACATACATACATACACACATACACACATTCACATATGCGATGAATATATTGTCTAAATGTCGCAAAAATGAAAATAACACTGACGTCTCATTTTAAAAGATATATTTCCAAAATTTTGAAATACTAAAGAGTAAATTCATTCCATAAAATCGCCATTGGTTTCAACTTCTGGAACTCTTCTGGGCGGTCTTCTTGTTTAAGTTGGTCAATGCTGCCATAATCCTTGCCTTCCGTTCATTTTTGGTGTTACAAAGAGTTTCGTTGGTCTCTCGCTCAACTGTGCCTCACTTATAATAATCAAGGGGTTGCAGTCTGGGGAGTTAGGTGGCCAAATCTCAGAGGTGATGTGGTCGCAGACATTGTCCGACAGCCATGACTGCGTTCTCCTGCTTGTGTGGCATGCTGCAGAGTCGTATTGCTAGACATAGGGTTTTCCAGCAGCCAGTCTCTTGACTAGGGCAGCGCTATCGCCTCTAGGCACTTGATGCGGGCCCCCGTGTTGAATGAGGCTGTGTGGGTAGATGAATGGAGGCATAATGTCGCCATAGTTAGTGATCACTCCAAACAACATGTTGACTGAATGTTTGATTTTTATCGGAGATGGTACATGTTTTGAGCACACAGAAAATGTACATGTTGTTTTGTGTTCACCATCTGTTCGTGCTGGAGCATCCGGCGCGAATGCCATGTCGTACAGCATGTCGTTTCCAAATTTCTGGCAGAGTGAATTGCGTCATGGTGTTGTTTGTCTCACAGAGAGTGCCCAACTGAACCTACTATACTGTGTTGTCGGCAAAAAAGAACAATGCGCATGCGCAAAATTAAATATGTAAAATGGCGATAATTTATTCATTGCACCCTGTATTTATGTATGTACATATATATATATATAAGTATGTATATACTTATATATTTATGCATGTGTGTGTGCGTTTATATTTATGCGGGTGTGTGTATAGATATATATGGGTATATACACATATATATACATACATACACAGATAGATAGATAGATAGATAGATAGATAGATAGATAGATAGATAGATAGATAGATAGATAAATAGATAGATAGATAGATAGATAAATAGATAGATAGATAGATAGACAGGTACATACATACAAATATACATGCGTATATCAGAGCATCATATACATATGCGCGTTTGCAGGCAGATGCGTCGTTCGATGGTTGGCTTGCTGGTTGTATACAGAGACACACATATATCAACACATACAGTAAGATATACACATATATGGATTATTAATCCATTGAATGCAGCAGCTCACAAACATAATGCGTGTGTGTGCGTATGATGTGTGTTTGCACCTGTGTGCATCTTTAAGTGTATGTGTATATGTGCGTGAGTGTATATGTATGAATTAGCAATTAAATTGATGCTATTCAACGGTGACTGAAATAAATTTTCCTAATCAGTCGGCGAACAGTAAATTATTAAAAACCGTTAATATCTCATACTGACATCAGCATCTTTCCTGATGAAGATTTCTTGTCTAACACAGAAGTGCTTAGATGCGTACTCATGCCATGAGCATACGCGTTCATAGAATCTGCCAACTCCATGTTTAAACCAAATTATATGAAAGAATGTATGTATATATATATATATATATATATATAAGATTCCGTTGAATTAGGTACTAAAGTTGGAGCACCAAGTCAGTCCTAATGATTGCATTGTTCAATTAAATGGTTCCGCTTGAAACGGTCGTACTTCATCAGTACTTGATAACCTGTTGTGTATGTATGTATGTATGTATGTATGTATGTATGTATGTATGTATGTATGTATGTATGCATGTATGTATGCATGTATATAGATATGTGTGTGTGGCTGCCTATATATATCCTGCGAACTGGAAAACGCCATTCAGTAGGTTGTCGCGACGATGGACAGAGACTTTATATAAACTATTTTGGTCAAGGTACAAAGGAGGGGCGGAATCAAGAACGAACTGTAAGAACATCTTGACCAGCAGTGTACAACAACAGTTTGGTCGACACAATATTCATAAACGCCAGTGTTATAATGGTGGCAGCTGATGAAAGAAATGTTCTCTATGTGGCCTGTGTGTTTTCTGTACCTTGTTTATCATTTTCTCCATGTTTATTTTGCAACGTCATGTACCCAGATATGCTTCTATATATACATGTAGATGAAGGTATGTACGTACATGTGTATATATATGCATATACTCATATATTAGTTATATATCTATATATATATATGCGTGTGTGTGTGTATATATATATATATATATATACACACAAATATATATATTAGCACACGCATATATATGTATGCATATGAGTGTGTGCGTATGTATATATGCAGGTAAGTATATACGAATATACGCGCGCGCGAGTGTGTATGCGGGCAATGCGTGTATGTGCGAGTGTGTGGTGTGGGTAATACTAGTTACAACATGTCCAAAGGTAGTTAATTTTCAGTAAATGTTTAAGCTGCTGAATCTATACTCAAAAATAAACACACAAACATATATATATATGCATATATATATATATATATATATATA
>NC_068991.1:68464924-68465346 GCF_001194135.2 Octopus bimaculoides
ACACACACACACACACACACACACAAACACACACACGCACACACACAGAGAAACATCCCATTTCCGAACACATCTACTCGAAACACTTGCTTTATAGATAAACTTTATACATAGTTTACAAACATGCATTATATACAAGGTGTACGTGCGTGAATGCGTGCATATGTGCTAGTGTGTGTGTGTGAGTGCGTGCGCGCTCACCTTTGTCTTGTGTGTTCAGTATAGGAAGGGAGTCATTTGAGAATAATGTTTATATTATTGTAACTAATCGATCGTGATGAATTGATTTTATTCTGCATGTTATGTGAAGTACAGCAAACGAGTTGGGAAACGGGCATCGATGGTTTTCCATTATTTATTCATTATTAAATAAATACATAGATACAAATAAACAAACACTTACATACTACCATATATATATA
>NC_068991.1:68466250-68471764 GCF_001194135.2 Octopus bimaculoides
ATATATATATATATATATATATATATACATACATACATACATACATACATATATGATGCATTCCACACATGTTTAAACGTGAAAATACACGTATACATGCAGATGTATCCGCATTCAGGTACGCACATATATGTATACTTACTGATTTGCAATCATATATATAAATATTCATGTATGCAAACACACACGCGCACACGGACACAAACATCTGGACTTACGTATATACAATCTTACAGGCATACAATCATAAATACATACACATACTTGCACATAAACTCATATGTGTGTGTGTGCGTGTTTGTATTTTAGCGTATTCACATATACAAATACATCACTTATACATACGTACACATATACATCTACTCTTGTGTCTTTCTCCGTCACAACATATGAATGAGAAAGGAAGGGGTGATAGTTGAGTATGGAAGGAAGGGGTGATGGCATACTTGGTAGTGGGATGATGGAAATTCTACGCTGAAGAAAAATTAAACAGCTCTTCAACTCTGCATGAGTATATGTTTGTGTGTATGTAAAAGGGAGTAATGTGTTTGGGTGTGTGTGTGTGTGTGTGTGTGTGTGTGTGTGTGTGTGTGTGTGTGTGTGTGTGTGTGTGTGTGTGTGTGTGAGTGTGTGTGTGTGTGTGTGTGTGTGAGTGTGTGTTTGTATGTGTGTGTGTGTGTGTGTGTGTGTGTGTGTGCAAAGGAAGTCGGACGGTGAACATTCAATGCTGAAAAGAAAAATCAAACAGCGTTTCAACTCTGTGTTAGTATATGTGCGTATGTGTGTGCGTGTACAAGGGAATATATGAAGTAGTGTATCTATGATTATTATGTACCTTATTTTGAACCTTATTTTTGTACCTTATTTTTATATAAAATACTACAAATTGCCGTCATTTCTGACGTCACGGGCCAGGTAGTTTTATGATAATTCTGCTTGTCATTCAGTTACTTAGCCCGTCAGTAACGCTTTAACGTGATTAGAGAGAAAGGGGGTGGAAGTAAAGATGGAAGGACAAAACGAGTGAGAGAGAGAGAGAGGAACGTCCATAATGTGGGGTGGACGGAATGTAATTGTAACGCTTTCACGTGAGTAGTTAAAGGGAAAGAGCGGAGAAAGAAAAGGGAGAGAGAAAATGAGGATAAGGCGAAGTGTGGGACACAAAGAGGGAGAAGTGTCCATGACGTGAGGTGGGGGAACGTAATATTTATTACGTGGTTTGAAAAGTTAGTTGAACGTATAGGAGGAGAGATAAAAATATACTTTTAGCAGAGGGGTGATGTCCTGATGGTGAGGTTAAAAGAGGCAGGGAGAAAAGCGTGAGAGAGAGAGCGAGAGAGGGTGAGAGACAGCTGATGATGATGGTGGTCGTAGTAGTGGTAGGGATAGGTTAGTGAAAAGTATATTTTTTATCACTTAGCGCATGCGCATAAGAGCAATTCCATGAAATATTCACGCTTATTTAAGTGGCAGATGTATGCAATTTAACGAGAGGTTGTTTCATAGTATCTTATTCTTTTATTCTTTTACTTGTTTCAGTCATTTGACTGCGGCCATGCTGGAGCACCGGGACTTATTCTTCGTAAGTACTTACTATATCGGTCTCCTAGCCGAACCACTAAGTTATGGGGACGTAAACACACCAACATCGGTTGTCAGGCGATGGTGAAAAACACACACACAAACATATACACACACCCACACACACACACACACACACACACACACATATATATATATACGAATAGCTTCTTTCAGTTTCCATCTACCAAATCCACTCACAAGGCTTTGGTCGGCCTGAAGCTATAGTAGAAGACACTGGCCCAAGGTGCCACATAGCGGGACTGAACCCAGAACCATGTGGTTGGGAAGCAAGCTTCTTACCACACAGCCACACAGCGTGGTGTTTGATGCCGTTCACCGTACTAGGTTTAATCAAGTATCTAATTTCAGGCCGAGTCCGCAACTTCCATGCACTACTTAAGGAGTAAAGTTAGAATAAAGAAAGGGCCGCTAGCCTTTTGTAGCTCTTACGAATGGAGTATGGGTGAGGTTAAACTCTCTTGGTTATATGAGACTACCAAGACTATACTGCTTTGGGATGGCTGCAAAAACTGGCTGCAGGTACTTGCCTTTAGTGTGTCGTAGTACTCTGGAATTGTATGAGTTGCGCCCAAAACAATGGTATTTAATTTAGGCAAAAGGCCAGAAATTATGCGGGCAAGAAGTTAATGGATGTCATCGACCTCAGTACCTCGATTTATTTAATCGGACTCAAAAAGGAGTTGGGTAAAGTTGACCTCAGCGGGATTTGGGACTTACGACGTGCAGTGTCAGATGAAATGACATTTGTCTGATGCTCAAACGAATCAGTCTTCTCGCCACGTTAGGTGTCACCAAGATAATGATAGTGATTTGTAATGATGGTACGAAAGGGTGCATTTTAGAGAATAGGGTTTAGTTGATTATCTGAGGCCAATGTTTGACTAGATTTTATATTAGAGACCTAAGAATGGCTGATAAGGAAAATACGTTCCACGGTGGGAATCATGTTCGACACGTCTTACACTAATATAATATGGCTGGAATGTGAACATGCTTAGTATTGTAAAATTGTCACTTTCGTTAAGTATTGTAATTGTCTCACATTACTCTTACACTGAAAAGTATCCCACACACAATTATAAACACGCGAACATACACACAACGCTATAATCGCACTTACACATACCCTTATAAACACTTCCACACATACATATGAACACACACTGTACAATTCGAAATGAAGAATGAATTAGGAATGTACATCAGAGAAATTACATTTACTAATGGTGTCAAATTTGTACTTTGAAGAATATGAACATTATTCTACTATGACAAGGAAGAAGAGCCAACCGGCCAGCCGGCCAACCAGCTTCTTGTAAGTTTCTGATGTTTAAGTGTATCCTCCGTCTGATTCTTAATCTTATTTGCTAGGTTAGTTGAGACAGCAATTAAAGGATAAAATGACTTAGCTAAATTTAGCCGGTGAACATTACAGCACGTGGTATTGAATTGCTGGATTGTTAGACCTTTTGTAAATAGAGTAATCATGTAGATATAGAGGCTTATTAATACAGAAGTATTTGATATTTATATAGTATTTAGTAACATAAGCTTGCTTCGCCATATTTACTACTTAAAAGAAATTATATTTTCTAGCAAGAGACTTTCTAACAGGGATGGTATTTTAACTTGGTTCGGTTAGAATATAATCAGGAGATCATGTTTTAACTAAATTATATTATGAATATATATATATATATATATATATGTGTGTGTGTGTGTGTGTGTGTGTGTGTATGTATGTATGTGTATATATATATATGTATGTATATACATATATATATGTCTGTATATATATATATATATATATATATATATATATATATACCTACTTATACATAGGTGGAACAAATTTCATGGCAGAGTTAATTAAATACATTCACCAAATCAGGCTGTATTAATTTCACAAGTAATACGTTATATTATAAATGGTTGATATTTTAAATTAGGCAAGTTATATTGTAGTATGGATGATGAAATTTGTGAAAATGATATTTTAATGTGAGAATTATAACTAGCAAATCGTTGTTACGTTTTTTTTTTTCGGTTTAATTTTCATTAATTTATACATTTATTTACTATTTATTGAGATATTTGTTTGTTTATTGTTTGGCATTGTATTTCCTTTGAGTTTATTCTGCGTATTATTCTCTTAAGAATATTCAATGTTTCTTTTTTTTATACTTGGTAATTTTACAGATGCAGGAAAAATCTGTGCGCGGCTCACAGAAGTGCAACGAAATATCCAAAGGCTAACGAAGATCACATTAATAAATGGAAGAATATTTATAACAGTACCCCAGTTTATAAAGTGACAAGTAAAAATCATGAGTCTTGTAAGACTCATGTCTGTGGGATTAGGAAGCTTGCTTGCAATCACGTGGTTTGAGGATCATTCACACTACAAGACATTAATAAACAAAGTACTCGAGTCGATTTGTCTGAGAAAAAACATCTTCCAGGCGTGACCCAGCATGGTCGTAGTCCAATGTCTGAAACAAATAAAAGATAAAATATGCAATATTTATGTCTCTAAAGAAACACAATTTCAGACTTGTTATGTCTCAAGCTACTGCTATCTAACACCTTCGGATAATCTCTACTCAACCGCTACACAACTGCTACTCGACTGCTACTCAACACTCCTACCACGGCCAAACTACCTTCATTTATATGTCTTGGGAGATCCTACTTCTTCGCCTGGGGGCGTCGACACAACAAGATTTAAAAAAAATATTATGTTAATCTTACCCGGAGCTGGAGTTAACATCATTGACTAACTTCCTTTCAATATTTACGGACTTGCAGCTAAATCAGGGATCAAAATTGCAAATATACTCTAGGCAGTGGATTAGCAGAATAGGTAGAGCGATAAGCAAAATACCCTGCATTGTTATATTACATTTAAAACGCATTCCGAGTTCAAAGCCCGAGAAATTAATACACGAAATAAGAACCGAATGCAAGTCGAATTTTTGCGACCAAAGTTTGCAGCCAAAATTGGCAGGTCGACTTATACAAGAAAACGACTTTGGGAAACCAAAGATCGCAAAGATGCAAAGCGGCTGCGGTTGCGAAGATAGAGACGATATTGGAATGTTTACACCACATGATTATAAAGCCGATTCGTAAACCTGAACAGATAGCAACAACCAAATACAATTACCGCCTCTAAAGTGTAAGTACACATATGCAGCAAACGACCGTGGTCTTTCTGTTCTCATTCCACTAAACTATCTGCTGCTGTCCGTCAAATAAATGAATATGCAAGTAAATAAATAAATGAAAAATAATAGCGGTTGATGAAAATGTTTATTTATAATCAGAAATCTCGGCCAGTTTAATTAATAGCAATTTAAAATTTGGTCAGTGATTCATTTTAAAATATAATAAATTAAAAAATAAAGTAAGACATGACAAAAATTTTGATATTTATATCCTTTTATTAATTTTGTCATCATTGTATTATTTCTATTTTAATTTTTATTTCACTTGTAACATTCTGACTTTAGTTTCATTTATTTCTATTTATATTTTATTTCTTTTTTGCTTATTTATTATTATTTTTATTTCATTTTATTATGTATGTATTTTATTTCCATTAATTTTCATTTATATTTTAAGTATTTCATAAATATAACTTTTGTTTTATTTTTCATCTGTTTTTTCACAATAACATAAAAGACAAAATATGAAATGTAAAAGGTAACAAAAGTCAAGAAGAATTTGGAAATCGCTTCTAAAGTTATAAGAAATTATTATATTCATATATTTGCCTACACACACACACACACATATATATATATATATATTTGCATTTACAATTTATATATATATATATATATGTACAAAAATGTATGTACATATATATTTTTCAATACATACATACATATATATATATATGTATAT
>NC_068991.1:68471865-68474944 GCF_001194135.2 Octopus bimaculoides
TATATATATATATATATATATATATATATATATATGTTTATATTGTTAGCACATACAAAGTAGATATATAAATAGATAAACAGAGGGAGCACAAGTCATACTGCTCTTTTAATAACAAGTTATTTGGGAAATGTATTTCGGAAGGCTTTCAAACAACAACAATAAAAAAATGCAAGAATAATCAATTAAAATTTAAATACAATTCTAAAGGACAGATCGGTGTATTACTGGTACTCGACTCTGACCGTTTCAAATTCAATATTCAAATAGGTATATATATGAATTCGGACAGTAAAATGTCATATACACTGAAAACAACTTCGCCGTTAATAATAATAATAAATAAATAATAACAACAACAATAATAATAAGTTCTACTATAGGCACGAAGACTAAAATTTTGTGGGGAGTGGACTACTCGATTACATCGACCCCAGTGTTTCACTGGTACTTAATTCATCGACCCTGAAAGGATGAAAGGCAAAGCTGACCTCGGCGGAATTTGAACTCAGAACGTAAAGACGGGCGAAATGGCGCTAAGCATTTTGCCCGGTCTGCTAATGTTTCTGCCAGCTCGCCGCCTTAATAGATACTATGATATTCTTTTCTACTATAAGCACAAAGCCTGAAATTTGGGGCGAGGGAGTAAGTCGATTACATCGCCCCCAATGTTCAACTGGTACTGTTTTATCGACCTCGAAGGATGAAAGGCAAAGTCGATCTCGGTAGAATTTGAACTCAGTACATAAAGACAGACGAAATACCACTAAGCATTTCGCCCGGCGTGCTAACAATTCTGCCAACTCCCTGCCTCAATAAATATCATATTAATAGCGATACTTCACTTTTAATTATGTGTAGCATTGAAAAACGTATTCTTTTATCTAATTGTAAGGCATTCTTTTGGTCGAGTCACCTTCTGTATGCACGCACTATTAATTTATATGCTGCATTCTTTCTAAACGTGGTATGTGATACACTAAATTAAATTTATTTACGTAGGAGAACAAATGAATAGAAAGTGGGGGGGGGGGATAATATATTGTACAGTTTGATCTGGGTTATACTTAACACAGAAACAAAAATTATGGTTGCGATTGCCACTGTTGCAAATGCATTTCCAACCCTGTTCTGACAGATCAAGCCCTGCTTTGGGTTAAAGGGCAGTAGAAGTAGCCCCAGGCGCAACAGAAAGAGCAATGCCCTAACTATCTGGTAGACAATCATAAACTAGCCCCTTTTAATAATGTTCAATGATAGAGGGCAAATTATCAACACATCAACTCTGAAATGTAAATAACAACTTGAATATGATGTTGTCACTGAAGTCATCAATTAACATCAATCTTTATGATAACAATAAAAACAAAGCAAAATAACAATCGTATGAATCATATGTCCTTGAGACAATTTTACTTCTTTATTTTGTTTTAGCCAAAAGACTGAGGCCAAGCTGGAGCACAGCCTACACTAATGCTGACAGAATGAGAAGTAAATAATAGTTTAAACTGACATTAACAACCAAATCTAAATTTAAACCGTCATGCAGACATATCTGCTCTAGACGTTCAATGTCAGATATTTATTAATTTAACAACACTCCAACGACCGTCATTGTCTCGACAACCCCTGCACCAGTTGAGGAATTTTATAATGACTAGGTGTATGCATAATTTATTAGTTTGAAATATTGTAAATATTTTCCATTGTGTTTCTTTGTGTTTGTCTTATTTTATCAATTTCTCTAATGATTAAAATAGAAAAATAGAAAACATATTTAACCCTCTTTGTATTTGCCTTTCTGTGTATGAATGTGCGTACATTTACTTTTGATATGGACTTGTGAACTAGAGCGAGGAAGATTATCTGAGTAAAAACGCACCGAGCTAAGCTACAAATGACAGCGTTTCGTGTGATTTCATCAAGCCATTCAGGTAGTCTCTGGCATAGAGGAGGCGAAGTCACGTCGAAACATCGTAACTTAGAGTCCGCTGATATTTATTTTTGGAAAAAAAAATTATATAGACAGAAATTTTTCTTTGAGAGAATATATCATAGAGCGAATTCATTTATGGTTCTAGTGTATAGGAGCACTACAAATAAATGATCGTCGCTCGGTCTCGTAGGGTCACTTAGTATATATATCAGGTCATCCTATAAGTTCTGTCCGATTTTACTTTTTTTAAATTGAATGAAATTTAATAGTATTTTAGAATGTCTAATGGAATCAAAAATTATTTTTATGCATTTGTGTACATTTAAACTAATTAAATATTATTTTACAGAATAATAGAATTAAAATTTCTTTGATTAAAACCCTTTCTAACATGGAAGTATCGAAAGAGCATTTAATGCACATAATGCTTTATGAGTTCAAAAAAGGAAACTCTGCAGCCGAAGCGACTCCAAAGATACACTCAGTTTATGGGAAAGAATGCTTGAATGAAAGAACTTGTAGAAAATGGTCTACAAAATTCGGAAGTGGAGATTTCAGCCTTGAAGATGAAGATCGAAGAGGACATCCACTTCAGTTTGATAAGAGGCATTGCTTGAAAAAAATCCGGGATTATCAGTTGAAGAATTGGCAATAAAGCTTAGTTCAATCCATGCAACTGTTCATCGTCATCTTCAACAACTTGGAAAGGTTCCTAAACTTGGAAAATAGGTGCCTCATGAATTGTCCGAATGCAACCACAAATCCCGAGTTGACATCTGCTCTTCTCTCCATTCTCGCGAACTCATTTCACCCTTTTTGGATAGACTTGTGACTGGTGACGAAAAATGGATCTTCAATCGAAGTGTTAAACGTCTCAAACAGTGGCTTGGTAAAAGGGAAAAAGCTCAACCACAACCGAGAAGGGAAATTGATGGAAAAAAGGTTCTTCTCTCTATCTAGTGATATTGCAAAGGAGTAATTCACTTTGAATTGTTACCACCTAATGCAACAATCAATGCCCAAGTCTACTGTTAGCAATTAGAAAGTTTGAACCAAGCTTTGAAGAAAAAGAGACTCACTTCAGCGAATCGAAAAGGAGTGATGTTTCATCAGGACAATGCGCGACCCCACACTGCAAAGATC
>NC_068991.1:68474954-68475527 GCF_001194135.2 Octopus bimaculoides
ATATATATATGTATGTGTGTGTGTGTGTGTAAATAAATAAATAAATGAATAAGTAATAATAATAATAATAATAATAACGATATAAGTGACCAGCAAGCAATTATATCGATAAAGGTCAAATCCATAAATTTTATAATTAATTATAATTATAATGGAAGTACTAGCTTGCTAAAGATAAGAGTAAAAGATCCACTAATTAGGCACCATTTCACTGAAAACATAACGGACCAACAGAATTCGAGCTACGTCCAAAGTGGGACCTGCTAATGAGAATTGAGAAATAAAAAAATTCGAAATCATATGCTACAGGTATATCTTTTGCCTTAATCTGTGGCAATCAGCCGAGCAGGAGGCACAAAGAAGAGCGCTAACGCCCAACTTGCAACTTCACCAGCAGCAATACTGTAAAAATTCCCGGATGCAGTAAAGGAGGTGCACCAGCATGGCCTCAGCTTCTGGTTGAAAACCCATAAAAGATAAAAGATATACATACATATATATATATATGTGCGTGTGAGAAAGTTTTAGCTCAAGTAGAACATTTTGAATTTTGGGGGCAACACTTTTAACATA
>NC_068991.1:68475843-68478591 GCF_001194135.2 Octopus bimaculoides
ACCGTTAGATTCACTTCAACATTTAAATTTAATTTGTCAAAATATTTTCGTCGCTTTGAGACCGCAACCTGTTCACTGACAAAATGAGATACAGCACAGAATTTTGTCAGTGAACAGGTTGCGGTCTCAAAGCTACGAAAATATTTTGACAAATTAAATTTAAATGTTGAAGTGAATCTAACGGTCTTTGTGTGTTATTTTAAATGGCTTATAAACACCTTCCACGCTGCAATTGTTTATATATATATATACGCCTGTGTCTGTACATTCGTATATATATGTGTACACACACGCACTCATACACGCACATATACATAAAAGCAATTTTCAAGGGTAGCACTAGAAAACCTATGTTCATTTTAAGAGATCGTACGTAGATCCATTATATACCGTATCAAATATTCACGCCCATTCGCACGCACACACACACACACACACACAAACACACACACACAAACACACACACACACAAACACACACACACACACACACACACACACACTCACACTTTAAGCAAGTAGAGGATTGTTGTGGAGTTGGTACCTGAGAGATCGATAAATGGATGGATGGGCAGATATGAGCTAATATGAAAAATAAATTATAAACAAAACAACCAAACAAGAAGAAAGCAAATTAGCATTACTTTATTTAGTATGAAGTAGATGCAAATGATAAAAGAAAGAATAAAGATAGAAATTGATGGAATGAATAAATGAAAGAAAAAAAGGAACAAATGTAAAGGAGTGGGAGGAAGATGTAAAAATATGTGGAGGAAGAGGTGGAGGCGGATACAGAGAAGTAGGAGTGTTTTCAGTGGGTGTACGAATAATTTATGAAGAACAAATGGCAATCATATGTCAAAATGGATTGGAAAGCTTCATGATTGAGTCATTAAAAGTGATCGAATCAATCGCTATTGTACGTCACTTGCTGAACAAAATTGCTTTGATCACCAGGCACATGCAAACATGAATACAAACAAGCATACAGGCATACAGGTAGACAGGTATACCTACGTGCTTACTTACCTGCCTGCCTGCATACCTACTTGTATGCATACACATTCATAGATGTATTTCATATATACATACATATACATATTCATAAATGTATATATATGCATACACACATACATACATACATCTATATATATATATATATATATATATATATGTGTGTGTGTGTGTGTGTGTGTGTGTGTGTGTGTGTGTGTGTGTGCACATACATGTATACACGTACACACATATATACACACATCCAAATATAACTGTATGTATATGTACAATGTGTATACGTATATATGTGCGTGTGTATGTGTGTGTGTATATATATACATATGTATATATGTATAAATATAAATACTGACATATGACCCCCACATATATATACATACATACATACATACATACACACACATATATATATACAGAGAGAGAAAGAGACCCCCCACACACAAACACATACACAAACACATCAACATCATCATAAGGAAGATGTAAATCAAAAGTAACAACAACAGCAGCAACAACCTCAGTCATTGTAGATGTAACAAGTCCGCCAACGCTGTCAGTAACAAGAACTACGGCCGCAACCACCACCATCACCACCACTGTCATCACCACCACCACTCTCACCACCACCACCACCACCACCACCACCACCATCACTACAACTTCAACAAAGATGAAGATATTGTTCATCAATATCTTTCATTTTTCTCAGCTAATACTCACACACACATACACGCACACACCTACGCGCACGCAGAGAAACACACAAGACGTATTAGCACAAATTAGTCCCGATCAAATAGTTTGATAGATTAGTAGAATTAGCTCTTAATTCCTCTAATTTGTCGCTATTCAAATATAGTAATTACCAATATCTCCAGCCATCTCACCGCCACCACCGCCATCACTCTGTAAACTCTCTGTCTCTATCATTCACTATTATCTCTCAACTATCTTCCACAACACACAGGTCCCGCCAGCCCGTCCCTTCCACCGCTTCATTCCTCCCTCTTTCTCTTTGTCTCTTTGTCCATTCTCGTTCTGTGTTACTCTCAATACGTTTCTCCTTCGGTCAACGATTACTGTTCACTTATCAGTTTTGTATGTGTGAAATCGTTTATATTATTCATATGTTTATAGTGACAATCAGTCTTTATCCTTATGACCCTGATAACTCTGGCATTTTTTCAAACACGTACGAGAAGCTTTAGGTTGGGTTCTATACAGTTCTCACTCAAAGGCGGCGAGCTGGCGGAAACGTTAGCACGCCGGGCGAAATGCTTAGCGGTATTTCGTCTGCCGTTACGTTCTCAGATCAAATTCCGCCGAGGTCGACTTTGCCTTTCATCCTTTCGGGGTCGATTAAATAAGTACCAGTTACGCACTGAGGACGATATAATCAACTTAATCCGTTTGTCTGTCCTTGCTTTCCCCCTCTGTGTGTAGCCCCTTGTGGGCAATAAAGAAATAAGAAACGTTAGCATGCCAGGTGAAATGCTTAGCGGTAATTCGTCAGTCTTTACGTTCTGAGTTCAAATTCAGCCGAGGTCGACTTTGCCTTTTATCTTTTCGGGATAAATTAAGTACCAGTTGCGCACTAGAGTTGCTTTAACTGACTGGCCCCTCGCTCCAAAGTTCAGGCCTTGTGCCTAGAGCAGAAAAGAATATATGCTGTTCTCACTCTGTCATTCTCTCACTGATTCTCTCTCTTTCTCTTTCTGTCTCTTATTCTTTCTTT
>NC_068991.1:68478892-68482695 GCF_001194135.2 Octopus bimaculoides
ACACACGCGCACACACACACACGCACACACACGCACACACACACACACACACACACACGCACTTATATACGACGGGCTTCTTTAAGTTCTTTACGGGAAATCGCTTGACAACCACAATGACAATGACGACGACGACGACGACGATGATGATGATAATGACGATGGTGATGATAGCGACGACGACGAGAATGACGACGCTGATGACGACGATGATGACGATGACGATGATGATAATCATGATAAGGAGTTGATGGACGAGTGGTAACCTGTTGGCATATCTCAATATCTACCGAACACTTCAGCTGCGTGACAGTGCAAACACGCGTGTGGAAAACTGAGGGGAGAAAGGAAATAGCTGAGTGGGATAAGCATAAAGCGAAATGGATATTAAATAACTGGATGTTCAATATTCATCAAAACTGCATCAATGTATATGATTCTGCATCAATAACCATTGCAAATTTCCTTGAAAGGACAATAACAAGAGATGCTACAGAAGAGAACGAAAGCGATGTATATTATAAGTAAACACATTTACGATTATCGATCTCTGCCGATGACGATATCGAGCAGTGTTAAAGATCTTTGTACATTTGACTACCAGGAGATTTTATATTTTGCTACAGAGAGAGAGAAAGAGAAAGAGTGAGAGAGAGAGAGAACTGTTTTGCGAGCGTTATAGACTAATAGAAAAATCAATGTGTTCGATCCTAAGCGAGGTATTTATTGACAGCCAAGCCACGGTACATATTGGTCAGAATTGGGCCGGTAGACCCGTGAGGCCCAGAGAAAAGGCTGAATGTGCCCATGCCTTAAAGCAATGCACTGGACACAAACACAGACCCACACAGACACACACACACGCACACACACACACACAGACACAGACACACACACACACACACACACACACACACACACACACACACACACACACACACACACACACACACACACACACACACACACACACACACACACACACGTCGCACAAATTAGTAGACAAATGAGAAAAGTACAGAAGTCACATAATCACGTTCGTAAGTCTATATTTGTTTCTTCTATTTGTATGCGAGCAGCTAGAGCGAGCTGAATAACAGAGCAATAATTTCCTCAGAACCAAAGCGTTTATTGCGGTAATCATTACGGTCTTATTGCAGCACTCATACCAAATCCACGCACAAAGCTTTGGTTGGCCCGAGAATATGGTGGAAGACACTTGCCCAAGAAGCCACGCAGGGGGCCTAAACTCGAAACCACGTGGCTGGGAAGCAAGCTTATCACACACTTATTCCTGCGCCGGTGCGGTGAATAAACTGTCGTCTAAATTACGCAAAAATGAAAGCAACACTGATATCTCATGTTAACATAAATATTTACCAAAATTATATAAAAATAGCTTGAAATACTAAGGTATAAGTTTATTCCATAAAATCGCCATTGGCTTCAACGACAGCCTCCAGACGACTTCAGAATCTCCTGTAACGCTTCTGGACGGTCTCATTGTCTAAGTAGGTGAGCGCTGCCATAATCCTTGCCTTTTGGCTGCTTGTCCACCTGAAACAAAAGACGTATCAAAGCTCCTGGACACCTTAACTTTGAAGGATTTTCATGGGGCCTTTATGAAGTGGCTGAAGCGCTGAAATATGTACATTAAAATCAGAGGATCCTAATATGAAGGAGATTAGTGTTTTGTACTTCTTCGGAATTACTAAACGTCTTACCCGTAAAACCCTCAAAACTTCTTGAATGAAACGCACTTTGTGATTGTATATAAATATATATGGAATAGAGTGGTGCTAATTGAATATAATATGAATAGGAACAACTTAAAAGGCTCTCCTAAACGCTAAACGTAACATCATAGTGTCTTGCATGTGCAAATCCTTGGCTCTCGCACGTGATTAACTACAAAACGGAACTAATTCTGAGATTCTTTCTGCTGCTTGAATGACAGCCTTTATCCTCACCAATTACAATATCATCATCTGGCCCTTCAACTGATTGCACTTCGTTGTTATCTATCACACAAGCCATCTCTTCAGTCACTGGAATAATAATATGATCTAAGTGTTTGTGTTGCCAAACAATGTCAAAACATGGAAATGGTTACTACCTCCCATTTTTTCTCTTGCGTCAGTAACCACTGAAGTGTCGGATACGTACTTTATTTAGTACAGAAAGATAAATTTAAAGTTGTCCATCCCAGGGGAAGTGAGGAGTGAATTCCGAACATAACGGAGTAACGAAACTAAATAACGCAACGCATTTTCTGTGTTACTCTAAACTATATTCTTATTTCTTTATTGCCCACAAGGAGCAATAGAGGGGACAAACAAGGACAGACAAATGGGTTAAGTCGATTACATCGACCCCAGTGCGTAACTGGTACTTAATTTGTCGACTCCGAAAGGATGAAAGGCAAAGTCGACCTCCGCGGAATTTGAACTCAGAACGTAACGGCAAACGAAATACCGCTAAGCATTTCGCCCGGCGTGCTAACGTTTCTGCCAGCTCGCTGCCTTAAAATATATTCTACCAACCACATTTGATATAGTAATAACAATAAGAATTCCTTTAGTCATTTTTCACTAATGAACAAACTTACAATATTTACGACGCAACAGACAAATATACTAGCATCAGTATGCAAATCGATGAAATGTGAAACCGGTAGGGCCGTGAGGTTTGTTCTCAGAAACTAGACAGATGTAACTACAGTATCTTGAAATGCCAGGATATTTCTTCATCGCACCATCAGTTCTATCAATGCTTCCCCTCCTCCGCCAACAACAACAGTAATTACTACTACTACTACTAGTACTACTACTACAACTACTACTATAGTACTATCATTTCAGGCATTTGTACATAACATACATTATTACAGCCACACAAATACACTGACACGCACATACACACAGGCAAACAAACACACACAGGCAAACAAACACACACACACACACGTGTGTGTGAGTGTATGTGTGTGTGCATGTGCGTGGGTGTTTATAAAACTAAAAGACAGTGCGGGAGAGAAGTGGGTGTATGGCTGCACAAGACAATATGATTAGTTGCCAAGCAAGCAAAGATGGTAAGAGAGAAAAAAAGAGAGAGAGAGAGAGAGGTAGAAAGAGAGAAAGAGAGGGAGAGAGAAAGAGAGGTAGAGAGAGAGAGAGAGAGGTAGAGAGAAAGAGATAGTGCATTTCTTTACTCTGATGTGGTTTGGTAAATTCTAGAACAAACAATTGAGTAATGTCGTCACAAATAAATGCATTTCATTTATATATTTATTTTAATATTGTTATTGTCATCATCATAACCATTATTACTATTATTATTTTTATTTTTATTATTATTATTATTATTATTGTTATTATTGTTATTATTATTATTATTATTATTATTATTATTATTATTATATTCTGTTCTCTAAATTTCCAATATACATTAATTATTATTTGCTTCCTACATTATGGCCGATGTGTTTCGTTCTTGTTTCTTTTTCCTGTTGTACCTCTTGTTGTTGTTGTTGTAGTTGCCGATACTTTTAATGTTGTTGTTGTTGTTGTTGTTATAATTTTATATTTTATACATTAAGCATCTTTCATTTTTAGCTTGATAGCGGTACACACACATATTTAAATGCATACGTACATATGCATAGACACACAAACAAACGAACCTACATTCATACATACACAGAGAAATATATATGCACATACTTGCATACATACATACATACATACATACATACATATATATATATATATATATATATATATATATATATATATATATATATA
>NC_068991.1:68483426-68483935 GCF_001194135.2 Octopus bimaculoides
TATATATATATTAATATGTGCATGAATATGTATGTGTGTATGCATGAGCCTATGTATGTGTGCTTACTCTTTTCATGTACAAAATGAAACTTAATGGAGGTCTTTTTTTATCTTGTCTTCTGTTGTTAATTTCGTTTTTTTTTGTGTTGGGTTTCTTATAATTTTCAAGTGTTTTCCGTATTTTTCATCCACCCATGACATCTCCCTTCTACATCTGTTGTTTTCCTTCTGCCATTTTTGTTTTTCATTATTTCTAATTTGTATTTTATTTCCCACCCCCTTTTCTTCCTTCTGTTTATTCCAGACGATCTTATATGTACACGCACACGTATATATATCTATATATGTGGTTATATATGCATGTTTGTATGTCTGTATGTATATACACACAGACACACATGCATATATACTATAGACACAAACTGATATGTATACATAAGCAATGACATTCACACATATTCATATGTAACTGTGTGGTTCTGTCTATATATATATATATATATATATAT
>NC_068991.1:68484701-68486251 GCF_001194135.2 Octopus bimaculoides
TATATATATGTATATATATGAACACCAACATAGACCTGTGTATGCGTACACGAATGGATGCAGATGCGGATGTACATGTACGTTTACGTATATATATATATATATATATATATATATGAACGTGTCATGTGTATGGTTATGTATGCATGTAGGATTTTAAAGCCGAGCGGAGAGATTGCTGAGGGCTGTCAGTGAGCAGAGAATAATAGTATAATACTCCATAGCTACCACTTCATCATTCACTGGAGCAGAAATGTTTCATCTGAGAAGTCATCAACGGTGGTGGTAGCGGCGGTGGTGGTGGTGGTAGTTGTTGTTGTTGGTTGTGGTGGTGACATGATGCAGGGGCGGCTGTAATGATGTTGATGGTGTTGTTGGTGGCATGATAATGTTGCTCGCTCTGCTGCTGGTGGTGGTGGTGTTGACATGATGGCGGCGGTGATGATGGTGGTTGTGACAGTGGTAATCGTAGTAGTTGTGGTAGTGGTCGTGGTAACATTGATAGAGGCGGGAATCCCGGTGGTGGTAGTGGTGGTAGTGGTGGATGGTATAGATTGCAGTAACATTAGTAATGGCAGAGCCAGTGGTATTGGTCTTATAGTGGTGGTAGTAGTGGTGACAATTGCGGTGCTGTTGATGGTGGTGCAGGTGGTAACATGGCGATCATTGTAATCGCGTCGGTAACATTAATGGTAGAAGGTATGGTGTTGGTGGTAGTTGTGGAGATTATGCCAGTTGTAGTATTGTTGTAGTATTGTTGTAGTTGTCGTTATTGGTGGTGGTAATCATGGTTGCAGAGGTAGTATTAATTGTATTGATAGCGATCTCTTGGCGATGGTACAGTGATGGTAAGACCCGATGGTGATATTGGCGTTAATAACGTTGATGATAGCACCATGTAAATGGTAGCGTTAGTAGTGGTAGCAGTAGTGGTGGTAGTCGCTGTGGTGAATGGTGATGTTAGTGGTATTAGTGGTAGGATAATATTGGCGATAGTAGTGATGATATCTGCTATGGTATTGGTGGTGGTACTCGTTGTGGTAGTGGTGGAACTAGCTGTTGTAGCGGTAGTGGTAGCAGTAGTTGTGTTAGTAGTGGTGATGGTAGTGCTGGAGGTAGTGGTGGTGATGATGCTGATGATGATAATGGTGATGGTGTTGGTGGTGGCATTGGTGGTGGAGGTGGTGGTGGAACTAGCTGTTTTAACGGTGGTGGTGGCGGCAGTTGTGGTGATGGTGGTGGTGGTGGAGGTGGTGATGGTGGCGGTGGAGGTGGTGATAATAGTGATGGTGATGATGGTGGCTGTGATGATGGTGATAGTGCTGATGGTGGCATTGGTGGTGGTGGTGGTAGGTGGTGGTGGAACTAGCTGTTGTAATGGTGGTGGTGGCGGCAGTTGTGATAGTGGTGGCAGTGGTGGTGGTGGCGGCAGTCGGGGGTTGTGACGGTGTGGTAGTGGTGATGATGGTGTTGGTGGTGTTGGTGATGGTGGTGATGGTACTGGCTGCGTTAGTTGTGGGTGTAGTGGCTGTGGTAGAGGCACTGTTAGT
>NC_068991.1:68488586-68494346 GCF_001194135.2 Octopus bimaculoides
ATATATATATATATATATATATACACACTCACGCACACACGCATGTCTGTGCATTTGTGTGTGCATGTGTGTATGTCTTTATGCGTTATTTTCCCCCACCTGGTGTTGGATTGCTTATATCCCTGAGACTTGGCGGATCGGTTCAAAATGACTGTCAAAATAAGTCTCAGACTTTACAAAATAAGCCCTGGAGTCGATTTGTTTGATTAAACCCTTCAAGGTTGTGCCCCTGCATCGCTGCAGTCTAATGCCTGAACCAGATCATTGGTGAAGGGTAATAAAACTGGAAGACGGCCTGATTATACGTGGGGCTTAGTTTGTTACCGCAGCAAAATAATTGATGAGATAACAGATCCCTGTTTTACTCCATTCGTGAATTTATTAATTCTACTGCCCCTCTACATTATCGTGGGTGGCTTGACAAATTGCTTGTTAGCCAGCGTTCCTCGTTGCTTCATTAAGGTGGAATTGAATACCTGTTGTACGCCTTTATAGGAGAGTGTTGTGGAGTGAACTGACATCACCGCACATGGCTGTCAGTAGACTGGACGAGTTTTATAAATTGATGAGCCAGTACAGTGTTGAGTTCGAACTGTGAGAGCGTTAGTCTCGTTGTTGATTCTGCGTTGAAGTATTGGATTGTTATTGTGCGAACGGTTATAATAAGATAACCAACTCTTGATACATTGCTTATTGTTATACGATTATATTTGGTACTGTGATATAGTGTTACATACATAAACATACATCATATTTCGCCACTAACGATATAACACACAGAATGGAGTCGAAATCCTTGTTGGTGTCGATACTATTTATAATGGTACGTGTTTAAGTAGATCGAGTACAATGTTTGTCAATGCATTTTATATCAATGTTTACTAGTTGCTTCGAATTTTGGCGGAGGAAATTTCACGTCATATTGATTATGGCGAAAACACCACCGAGAAAGGCATGAATTTAATATAGTTTAAATTCGAATTATTGAAAAAATATATATGAAAATGTATTCTGAGATTTGTAAAGAAGCATTAATTGATTCTTACACGGGTAAGAATCGAACATATTCGAAAGGTAGTAAGGCTGAGAGAGTTCTGTTTTCTTTATAAGAAATAAACACTAAAATATCATTTGTTCTCCATTGTCGTTATTATATTCTGTTGGCCCAAGGTGGTAACTATAATTACTCGTAGTATGTTTGTGTGGTTATTGCTTTTCTTACTCAATCTTCCATCGTCTAAATCAGGGGTTCTCAACCATTTTTTAAATCTATGGACCCCTTTGATTGCTATTTCGTTCTGCTGGACCCCCATTGCCATTCAATGTTAAAAAACTAGTTTTATAGACTGCTATTTATTAATGTTTTCACCCATTAACTTGTGTAAGTTGAACTATGTAAAATGTTAGAGAAAGAAACCCAGCTGTTTCTTGCAATACATACCAATACATACATCTAAAGCAAACTTTTTCCACGGGCCCTTAAAATACTATTGTGGATCTCCTATTTCCTATTTTGTTGTATGGACCCGCAAAATCTGGGACCTTAGTTGAGAACCACTGGTCTAAATGAAGGAAGGCGCTAGTCGACTACACCAATTGGTAATTATTTTATCGACCCCGAAGGGACGATAAACGAAGTCAACCCCGGCAGAATTAGTACTCAGAACGTAAAGGCGGACGAAACACTGCTAAGCATTTCGCCCGGCGTACTAATGGTTCTGCCATCTCTCGGCTTTAGGCATACACTCATATACCTTTCTACCAGAGGAACAAAGCCTCACTTTGAAGAAGGGGACTAGTCGATCCCATCGACGCCAGTGTTCAACTAGTACTTATTTTATCGATCCCCCGGAAGGATGAAAGGCAAAGTCGACTTCGGCGAAATTTGATATCAAAACGCAAAAGCGGGCGAAATGCCGCCAAGTATTTTTCCGGGCGGGCTGGCGATTCTGGCGGCTCGTCGCGTTAGGCATATACTAATATAAGGCATACACTAATAGGAAAATTTTGAGACAGATAGAAGCACATATGCGCGTGTAGACTAAAACATACATACACGTATGCACAGCTATTCTTTAGGTAACCACATTCATAGATATACAGAAATCCTGAATTAAGAAATGCACACACAGCGGAATATAGCAATCATATATTCAGAATGATGTGTGTTATGGAGAACAACAGTTACACTGTCAAAATTGTCTTATTGGACTGACATTGTTGACCTGACCTCAAATGACATGACCTGATACAAGGTCAGCTAATGTTTCTGTTTCCGACAATTTATAATTCTCATTGAAAATGCCATCAAAGCAATACAAAAGTCTCCTCCATTTCTTTTTTCTATATTTTTTGCTTTCTTTAAGCAGAGAAGCATAGATTTATGAGAAGCACGTATATGCATACATGTGTGTGTGTGTGTACACACACACACACACACACACGCGCGAAGCAAACGTACGAATCATTGCACAAATCGTCACACATACATTCATGCATATATACATAGATACATACATATGCGCACATGCGCATATATGTGTGTATTGTATATACATAAGTATATAAATATATGTATACATGTATGTGAATATAGTTATATATACATACATACATATACATACATACATATATTTATCTATCTTTGTCTCTCTATATATATACATCTATATATAAAAATATATACATCTATATCTATTCATGTGTGTGTGTATGTATATATATATATATGTACATATAATACAAAGAATATATATGCAACGCACACGTCCTTTTTGCAAGTAAGTTTGTACTTTATATGTAGATATAGTTATATATATACTTACATATATTTATCTATCTCTGTCTCTCTATATATACATATATATATATATATTAAAATATATACATCTACATCTTTTCATGTGTGTGTGTGTGTGTGTGTGTGTGTGTGTGCGCGTATGTATGTAGTAAAATGGCACAAGAAAAGGAGAAATAAGAGACAGACAGCTGGACAACGTGCAGAGTTACAACAGGGAGACAAAATTTCAAAAAGTTGGGAACAAAGTATGCTTAGAGATTAACATAAAACACAAAGCGATTAGCATATAAACACAAAGAGATTAACATAAAAGGGATGTGCACAGAGAATTATACGCAGAACATTTTTAAAAAGAGGAGAAGTTATCTAAAGTTCCGGGTGAACCTTTTATCGATGTAGAATAACACATTAAACTGCATCTGGAGTTAAGGCTCTAGTTCAGGTGTTTGAAATTATTGTGGTGCGTGGAGTTACCCCTTGATTACTACAGTACCGTACAAAAGTCCTCGGCAATGTTAAACTCTTGTAAATTTCTACTAATTTCCAACTTATAAGTGGATCTTTCGCATCGCGGTTTTTTTACAGATGAAACATTGGCCCTGTTGGAGTTGTTTCCATACTAAATTATGATATTTTGAAGAAGGGGTTCTGAATGAGAGGGGAAGACGCAAGACGACCACCGAAAATGGCCGTGCAAAAGTCTTCTGCTGTGCAAAAGTCCTCACATAAACTAATCAAGGTACAGTGTTTTAAAACAGAGAAATGGCTATAACGAAAATTTATTACATAATGTTCATTTCAAGATGTTATAGTACATTGTTAATATTTCGTGTGGCTTCCCTTAGTTTGAATAATTGATTCAATGCGCCTGGGATGAGATGGGTAAAAATTCGTCTCCATCTTCACTGGTATGAGACGCCATTCTCTGTAGCTGAGCTCCCATAACTCTTCAAGATTGCGTGGATTCTTCTGACGAACTCTTCTCTGTTGTTCTGTTCACATTTGCTCGATGATATTTAAGTCAGGACTCTGAGCTGGCCAATCTTTCAATACAGTAACACCTTCATCAGACAGACTCTGTTGTGTTGCAGGCGATTTGTGGCGTGGAGCTCAATCATGCTGAAAAATCCCACCTTCATCCAAGTCTGCTATCAAATTGTCCTTCAGAAACTGGATGTATTTGGCACTATTCAATTTACCGTTAATTTTAACCAAATTTCTTGACCGTCACGTTTTATGTATCCCCAAAGCATCAGACTCTTACTCGCAAACTTCACTATTTTCGTTGTGCAACGTGGTTCGTTTCGCTTTCCTGGAGGCCTTCTGACAAATTCTCGCTTATTAAAACCCCTACTACAAAATACATACATACATACAAACAAACAAAAATACCCTGTTGCTGGTATTAAAATTCTAATGAAGGAATCTGGGATCTAGGCTAGAAACCGGTTCTTTCTCTATTGGCAAGAAATCTTGAAATAAACTGACTAATGACATACGTACATGCACAGACAGATAGATTGATACATACATTCATACATGCATACGTACATACATACATACATACATACATACATACATACACTTATATTAGCATATACTATGTATATGTATTATCACACACATACACATATGCATATACGTATGTTTCTCTGTCTCTCTCTCTCTCTCTGTGCCTCTGTCTCTCTGTGCCTCTGTCTCTCTGTGCCTCTGTCTCTCTGTGCCTCTGTCTCTCCGTCTCTCTTTATCGGTGTAACTTAATGAAAGTACTATATAAAAATAGATAAGTTGATATACAGATGGATGCATGGATGATTAAGCAGAGATAAAATAATACAGCTTATAGACAGATATGGAGATAAATTGACAGATGGACAAATACATACACATGTCTTCGAATATATGCACACGTACATGTACACACGCATGCACTCACATACACACACACACACATACATACATACATACGTCCATATATACACTCATATATTCATTCATACGTACATACGTACACACAAATATACACTACATCTATCTATCTATCTATCTATCTATCTATCTATCTATCTATCTATCTATCTATCTACCTACCTACCTACCTACCTACCTACCTACCTACCTACCTATCTATCTATCTATCTATCTATCTATCTATCTATCTATCTATCTATCTATCTATCTATATGTATGTATGTATGTATGTATATATATACATATATATAAGATCCAGGGAAGCCAATTGCACCGAGCAAAAGTATTTATCATACCAGAGTTAATTGCTACGGGTTACTAAGGGCATTTTCGAAAAATGTAAAAATGTTAAAACCAATTCAAATAAAACCATTGCGAAAACAGAACACAAACATAACAAAGATAATACAATCTTACACTTTGACATCTTGATGTCACAATGATGGTGCCAAAAAAGAGAAAGACAAAGATGTTAAGATTTAGGAACGAATGCTAAAGTTTTGTCAATTTCTATACTATCAATTTTGAGCCGAAATCTTCGCATACCGAAAATAAATAAATATATAAATACAGTCATGTGCAAAAAAAAAAAAAAAGAAGAAAATGGAAGAAAAAATTGCTTAACCAATCACTCAACATCATTTGAACTTCTATATATTTTGATTGACACTACTCCGTGAACCTTACGTAGATTCTCGTTCGTTTCATTTTCTCAAAACTATTATCAAATTATTTATAGTAAATAATAAATAAATAAATAAATAGATAAATAAATAAATAAATAAATAGATAAACAACAAACTATGGCGTGTATATATATACGTGTGATGTACGTATGTGTATATGAATGTGTGCGCGCGCATGTTTATATATATCTATATATACACACATATATATATAGATACACACACACACATATATATATATATGTATGTGTGTATATATATATATATATATATATATATATATATATATATATATATATATAT
>NC_068991.1:68494411-68494659 GCF_001194135.2 Octopus bimaculoides
TATATATGTATATATATAGAAATGTATGTATATATGTCTATATATTTATATATATGTATATATATAGAAATGTATGTATATATGTCTATATATTTATATATATGTATATATATAGAAATGTATGTATATATGTCTATATATTTATATATATGTATATATATATAATATTCATACATACATATATATGCATATATATATTTATATATACATACATACATATATACATACATACATATATATATATATAT
>NC_068991.1:68494669-68495165 GCF_001194135.2 Octopus bimaculoides
TACATACATACATACATACATACATGCAAACAAAAATACCCTGTTGTTGACGTTAAAATTCCAATGAATCTGGGTTAGAAACCGGCTCTTTCTCTGTTGGCAAGAAATCTTGATATAAAACTGAACAATGACATGCAAAAATACTCTGTTGTTTGTGTTGAAATTCAAACGAAGGAGACTTGGATCTAGCTTAGAAACCAGTTCTTTCTCTACTGGCAAAAAAATCTTGAAATAAAACTGAATAATGACATACATATAAATAGAGAGATAAATAGGTAGCCGAACAGACAGTTGGACATACAGACAGACAAACAGATAGCTATATAGATAGATAAATAGATAGATTAGTTGATTGATTGATTGATTGATTGATAGATAGATAGGCAGTCAAATAGATAAGATATTCATACAGACAAACAGATAGAAAGATAGATAGATAGATAGATTGATTGAAATAGATAAGATATTCATACAGACAGACAAACAGATATATATA
>NC_068991.1:68495432-68500093 GCF_001194135.2 Octopus bimaculoides
CGCCGCCGCCTCCGCCGCCATCACCCTCCGCCGCTCTCTCAGAACGTATACCTCTACTACATACCGCAAAGCTGTATGTATGACAGATGCAGGGTTCTAACGTAGCCGGATTACCGGCGCACTGTGGGGCCTAACCGCACGTGGCACGAGGAAGGTGGGGGGTGTAGGACGTCTTCCACCTTGACAGAGATGATGTTGTAGCTGGAGTTGACGTCAGCGTTTCTGGTGGTTATGAGGACAATAGTCATGATGGTGATGGTGATGAGGAATATGTGGAGGATGAAGAGGATGATGCCGATTATGTTGGTGTTGTTGTTGTTGTTAGTAGTAGTAGTAGTAGTAGTGGTGGTAGTGGTAGCAGCAGCAGTAGTAGTAGTTGTAGTAGTAGTAGTAGTGAGAGTAGTAGTTGTATTGGTGGTGCTAGTGTGGCGGTGGTAGTATTTGTTGAGTTAGTATTAGTATTAGTAATAGTATAAGTATTATTATTATAATAATTATAATTATTATTATAATTATTATTATAATTATTATTATTATTATTATTAGTAGTAGTAGTAGTAGTAGCAATAGTAGTAGTAGTAGTAGTAGTAGTAGTAGTAATAGTAGTAGTAGTACTACTACTACTAGTAGTAGTAGTGGTAGTAGTAGTAGTAGTAGTAGTAGTAGTAGTATTAATATTAGTTTTAGTAATAGTATAATTATTAGAATTATTATTATTATTATTATTATTATTATTATTATTGTTATTATTATTACTAGTAGTGCCAGCAGCAGCATTAGTAGTAGTAGTAGTAGTAGTAGTAGTAGTAGTAGTAGTAATAGTAGTTATGACAGTAGTGGTGTGGATGCTGGTGTTGATGGTTGGTTACATGCATGTTATCCAGATTGGGGACAGCTAACGAGAAAGCTGCTGAGGGCAGTGTTCTTACAGATGGTCTGGTTCTGTTTTTTTTTTGTTTTTTGTTTTTTGCTTTCCTCCAGATCTAGATCCGATCGTGATTGTAAAACACATGATCAAAACATTGAACCAATGACCACCCCATCTATTTTCAAACGGGATGCATCATTATATAAACTAATGTGCTCCATTTTTCTTTCAAGTCTGTAGTGTTTTAATGCGAGGGTGATCTGGTTGCAGTTTCTAGCGGATTGAAGTAACCGCTGAATGATTCCGTCGCTGGTTCGCTGTTGATGTTGTTGGTGAAGGCGTTTGTGTGAGCCAGCTTATGGTGTGGAAGTGTTACATGAAGAAATATAAGGACAGATGGTGGGCCTTAGAATTAAAGCTGAGCTACACTCGCATGCAACCGCGAACCCTATAGGCACCATCTCATATATAAATGTATACACACATATATATTCATACATATGTGTGAGTGTATGCATGTGAATGTGCGTGTATGATCAAAATTAACGAGGATAACAACAAAGAGGGTTAAGCGAGACATGATGTATTTCTTAGTTTGAAGCTTAATGCGAAATCAAGACAATAGAAGTGTCTTTGACGTTTCGCGTTTAAACACTTTGTCAGAACGATACATAATTAGACAGAAGGAAATTACAATAGTTACAGAAATGACGCAATAATATGTATGCAAATATAAAAACACGAGTTGAGCCAATGCCCAAACAAGGAAAAATTGTAAAGTAACAGAAAATTTTAGTACAGTTTACTTTTTCATACTTTTACTCTTTTATTTGTTTCAGTCACTTGACTGCGGCCATGCTGGAGCACCGCATTTAGTCGAGCAAATCGACCCCGGGACTTATTCTTTGTAAGCCTAGAACTTATTCTATCGGTATCTTTTGCCGAACCTCTAATTTACGGGGACGTAAACACACTACCATCGGTTGTCAAGGGATGTTGGAGGGACAAACATATATATATACATATATACGACAGGCTTCTTTTAGTTTCCGTCTACCAAATCCACTCACAAGGCTTTGGTCGGCCCGAGGCTATAGTAGAAGACACTTACCCAAGGTTACACGCAGTGGGAATGAACCCGGAACCATGTGGTTGGTAAGCAAGCTACTTACCACACAGCCACTCCTTATATTCTGAGTTCAAATTCCGCCGAAGTCGACTTAGCATTTCACTCTTTCAAGATCAATAAAATAAGTACCAGTTGAGTACTTAGGTCGATGTAATCGACATATATTGTACCCCACCCCAAATTACTGGCCAAGTGCTCAGATTTGAAACCATTATTAACTTAACTAAGGCTGTGAAGTTAGAAGAGTCATTACCGTGCCGGGCGAAATACTTTACGGCCTTTCTTTACATTATGTGTTCAAATGTCACCGCTGTTCACTCCACCTTTCATTCCTTCGGGTCGTTAAAATAAGTTCCAGTTCAGATCTTGTAACCCGCAGCCACAGGCTGCTATCAAACTGAACGCAACACCTAATGTTGTTGGCACTCCGTCGCTTACGACGTCGAGAGTTCCAGTTGATCCGATCAACGGAACAGCCTACTCGTGAAATTATCGTGCAAGTGGCTGAGCACTCCACAGACACGTGTACCCTTAACGTAGTTCTCGAAGATATTCAGCGTGACACAGTGTGACAAGGTTGACCCTTTGAATTACAGGCACAACAGAAACAGGAAGTAAGAGTGAGAGAAAGTTGTGGTGAAAGAGTACAGCAGGGTTCGCCACCATCCCCTGCCGGAGCCTCGTGGAGCTTTAGGTGATTTCGTTCAATAAACACTCACAACGCCCGGTTTAGGAATCGAAACCGCGATCTTATGAACGCGAGTCCGCTGCTCTAATCACTGGGCCATTGCGCCTCAACGTAACGCCTAATATTATAACGAAAACAAGAGCATTCAGAGAGCGCAAACGCATTGTTATTACAGCTGCTGCAGTTCCTACTGATGATGATGATGAAGATGTGAATGAGCAGAAGGAGTAATAAGTAAGAGAGTGACAAGGACGGCTTTCATGATGACATTAGCATTTAAAATTTTATTTGTAATTAATATTGTTGTTGTTGCAATAGCCGTAGCTGTACCTTCTGCGGCAAGGGGTCTTGGTTGTTATCATTACTGCTGACTAGATCAGGTTTTGTGAGAAATCTGCTTTCACCTGTTTGTGTCAATGATGATGTTTCTGTTCGTGATACGGCCCTCTTTGCTTATAATTTGCTCTCTTTCTGCTGATGATGCGTTGAGAGTTTCACTTATGACTCAGTTTCATATTTCTTTCTTAAATGCTTATTAAAACCCCACACAAAAAGAAACTAATAATTGTTACTATTGTTTGCGTTGTAATACATTGTACAATGCTTGTCTTCTTTTCACAAGCATACTCACGGACGTATATGCAAATATGTATGCATGCATGTTTGAATGCATGTATGCGTGTATGTATGTATGTATGTATGTATGTTCGTTCATACACACGCACATGTGTGTGCTGGATCGCTGAAATCTATAATCTTTTTTCATTAACTCTGTTTATTTTCTATGATTCCTTTCTGTTGAAGAGCATAAGCACGAAACATAAAATACTTTTTCATCTTTCCCGAGTGTCAAAGTAATACGTCTGCTTGTTGTTCATACACCTATCTTCGTCTTTTTTTTCTATAAATGTGAACTATATATATATATATATATATAGATAGATAGATAGATAGATAGATAGATGGATAGGTAAAACTTACTTGGAAAAGGATGCGTGGAGTTCAATCATACAGTAATATAAATAATATATATATATGCACATATACACACGTATATGTACATATTTACATGTATACGTATATATATATATATATATATATATATATATATATATATATATATATGTATATGTGGGCACAAGACCGCACAAAACGTAAGGAACAAAAAATAAGAAATGACAAGACATGGAATATGAACTTTTTTGCGAACAACAAAAAAAACAAATGGAAAATAAGACAAACAATACAAAGAACGACCCTTCATCAGTTGTCGGCTGTTTTTCTAATCCGTATTTCGAGCATTTTCACACGATACGCGCATTGACATATAAATACGTATGTATGTGCGTGTGTGTTGCGTCTGTCTGTCTATCTGTCTCTCTCTCTCTCTTTATATATATATATTTATAGAGTTATAAGTACCTGTGTTGTAAGAAGCTTGGTTCCCAACAACGTGTTTCCAGGTTCAGTCGTTCTGCATGGCACCTAGGGTGTCTTCTACTATAGCCTCAGTCCAACCAAAGCCTTGTGAGTGGATTTGGTAGATGAAAACTGAAAAGAAGCCCGTCGGTATTACCTGTATCCTCCTGGGTTTGGTTAAATCCAATACCCTCCTCAACCTTATATATATATATATACATATATACTCTTTACTCTTGCTCTTTTAATTGTCTCAGTCATTTGACTGCGGCCATGCTGAAGCACCACCTTTATAGTAGAGCAAATCGACCGCAGAGCTTATACTTTCTAAGCCTAGTACTTATTCTATCGGTGTCTTTTGCTGAACTGCTAATTTTCCGGGACCCAAACACACCAGCATCGGCTATGAAGCGATGCTGGGTGGGGTGGGGACAAACAGACACACAAACATATACACACACGCACATACATACATACATACATACATACATACATACATACATACATATATACATATATATATATATATATATATATATATATATATATATATATAT
>NC_068991.1:68502721-68506982 GCF_001194135.2 Octopus bimaculoides
ATGTATTTAAATCTTAGATAAACCTTAGATATGTTTCGACCAAAGATTGGTCTAGGCCATGTCTAACTTAATAGCATCACCTGATAGGTTTATCTAATTCCTTTTACAGTCAAGTTTTGTCTATGGTCCATTCAAGTAGTGAGTTCTTATTGAGTGAGTTGTATCCATGTATGGGTGGCTTGTCTGGTATTCTTTGAAGAAAGCTGTCTAGACTCCGTTTAAAGCTGATAGGATCTGTTTCCTCTTTTATCTGTTTCGGGACAATGTTAAACAGGGCAGGGCATGTTGAGGAAAAGAAATTATGCCGCAGTGTACCTATATGTTGTGATCCTGAATTGGGCAAGGGGACATATGGCTCGTGGTCCCAGCCTTGGATGAATCTTGAAACTAATCTTCAGGTCGTTTGGGCAATGCTGGCAGTATATTTTCCACATCGTACAAATGATGTACCGCTCGCGGCGGCGCTGGAGAGAGTAGAATTTCAAGGCTTTAAGGCGGTCCCAGTAATGATGATCAGTCATGCCTTCAATTCGTTTGGTGAGTGCCCTCTGGGGTGATTCTATCCTCGAGATGTTTTGTTTTGTACGGGGAGACCACAAGTGGCAGCAGTATTCGAGGTGTGGCCGTAAAAAGGAGGAGAAAAGCGGAATGATGACACCTTGTTCTCTGGACCGGAAGGTTCTTAAGATCCAGGAGCTCATCCTACGAGCTATATTGACCTTATTACGACGAGTTCCTTCCAGTTTCCGTCTACCAAATCCACTCACAAGGCTTTGGTCGGCCCGAGGCTATAGTAGAAGACACTTGCCCAAGGTGCCACGCAGTGGGACTGAACCCGGAACCATGTGGTTGATAAGCAAAATACTTACCACACTGCAACTCCTGCGCCATATATATTTATGCAGGTTGATATATAAATAGGTAGGTAGATAGACAGATAGATACATAGATGAGTAGACAGACAGACAGACAGACAGACAGAAGGAGAGACAAACAAACAGGTAGATAGATAGATCGATAGATAGATGTATAGATAGACAGATAGCTAGCTAGCTAGCTAGATAGATAGGCAGACAGCTAGATATGACATTTCGACACCAAGCGTCAGAGTCACAGATATAATTACTAGTAGCGGCATCTGAGACATTGGCTACGAGAAATTTCTCTGACTGCTGTTCCACTTATCTTGTCAAAAATATCTACACACACACACACACACACACACACACACACACACACACACACACACACACACACACACACACACACACACACACAAAAGGAAAATATCAAAATTTCAAAGAAGGCAAATTATGAAAAGCAAATAAAAGGGGTCAAGACAATGAGGGGTCAGAAAAACGATTTGTCAGCAAAATATCACATAGTGCTAATGATGTCATAAATTACACGTCTGACAACGTATTCAGTGGTGACTCTCTACCGAGGGTCTTCTTCTTGTGTGTGTGTGTGTGGTGACGAGGAGTTGTTAGGGAAGGTGGAGTGCATTTGTGAATGTGTCTATGTGTCTGTAGCGTTTGCGCGTATATGTGTATGTGTTGCGTAGTGCATATGTGTGTGTGTGTGCGTGCGAGTATAAAGTGTTCTCTGTACTGAGTGCACTAGTGCAATTTAATTACACATATTCACACAGGTATGTAGGCGTATACCTACATAATATGTATGTATGCATCTATCTGTCTGTCTATCTATCCATGCAACTATATCTATCTATGTATCTGTCTGTTTGCCTGTCTGTCTATCTATCTATCTATCTATCTATCTATCTATCTATCTATCTATCTATCTATCTATCTATCTATCTATCTATCTATCCATCTGTCTATCTACGAATCTAAGAGAGAACGCTTTGCTCTCATGTGTTTATTTCCTCCCTGCCTGAAGTTACCGTGGTCTTTTCCGTAGGCTTTTCTTTCTACGGATAAACCTAATCTTACTTTTTACATTTTAAAAATTCTTCTGGATACACGATTCCTTTTGATCGTTTTTTTTTTACCCCGATTCCTTTTGATCGGAATTTAAGTTTTTTTCTTATTTTTCCCATTTTTTTTTCATTTTCGAAAAGAAAAGCTCTACATTTGTATTTGTCTCATCTGTGTTCAGCCCTGTATGGCCATTAAAAAAAGCTACAGTCATGCGCAGAAGCCATTGTAACCAAGGACTTGTAAACAGGAGCGTTGTCCTGATGAAACAAGACGCATTTCATCAGATTTCTTGGGCGTTTGGTCTTGGTAGCCTTTCGTAATTGCCTCAACAAGTTCACATAGTAATCTCCGTTGATGGTGTAGCACGTTTGAAGATAGTCAATAAACAATGCCTTTTGTATCGTAAAAGCCTGAGACCATCAGCTTCCAAGCATATAGACCAATACCACTCGCTCCCACCCATTAATTTTCCTTTTCCAATTTCTTCTGTTAGGTGATACAAAAAAGGGAGCTGGCCAGATTGGTGCAATCTCGAGTATAACCAGCAGAAATTGCAAAGATAATCTGGAACTCGACTGAGGAAAGAAAACTCCGAATGACCTGTCCTTGTTTTCTTTGTATCGTCTATCTGGATGTCTCGTTGTTCCTTTTGTATCACCTAACTGTCTGGATGTTTTGCGTTCTTGTCCCATTTTGTCTTTAAAGAAAAATGAAGAGCGTGTAGGATAATGTAGTGTTAATATATATTACGTTTGAATAAAAGACTGGGTATTCGCGTCTGGATGATTGAAGATCTGTTTGATCAAAGTTATCCTTGGCGTAAGCACAAACATTGACTTCGATCAAATCCCTTAACAGTAGCCACAGCCTCAGCTGAGAAAAGAAATCCAGCCCTCACCATCACATCCAACAACTAGCTTTGTCATAATCCTCACAGCATAACTCATTTCCTTACGCCCATGAATATCAGCGGGTGGATGTTCTACTTTAGCAGAATATAGAGATCTAAAAGGCGGCGAGCTGGCAGAAACGTTAGCACACCGGGCGAAATGCTTAATGGTATTTCGTCTGCAGCTACGTTCTGAGTTCAAATTCCGCCGAGGTCGACTTTGCCTTTCATCCTTTCGGGGTAGATAAATTAAGTACCAGTTACGCACTGGGGTAGATGTATTCGACTTAATCCCTTTGTCTGTGCTTGTTTGTCCCCTCTGTGTTTAGCCCTTGTGGGCAATAAAGAAATAAGAATATAGAGATCTAAGACGGCGTGCTAGCAGAATTGGTGGCATACGGGGAAAAATACTCAGTGGCGTTACGACCGCCTCTACATTCTGAGTTCAAATACCACCTAGTTAGACTTTGTCTTTCATACTTCCGGGGTCGATTAAAAATAGGTATCGTTTGGGCACTGTTCCTTAAAACTGCTAACCTTCATTGTACCAAAATTTGAAAGCAGTATATAAAGATCTATCATTGTGTAAGATCAATGACTTTCTCGGGGAAAATCAAGCCATCGACAGGGACGAACCAACGTTTGAGAGAAGTCCTATCAACATAGTGTGCCGCCAAGTGAAACTGCCCAAAATGTGTTCATATAGCATTACTACTCCACTTCAACAACACCGGGTATGCTGTGTTTCGCTCTCTAGTGGCTATGGCGAAAGAGACGGTATGGTGAACAAGACTGAAATGATTGAGGAGAGATCCAAACTAAAATTGCATTCTATCATTCGAGGGGAATAAAATAAAGTATTAGTCAAATATTAGAGAAGTTTGTATCAGCTAAAACCTTCCTTTCAAAACGTCCTTCAGATTGCTGGCTTTGTGTCAAAATTCGATACCGTTATTTTCATTCTGTTTTTTTTTTAATTATTTTTTTTTAATAAAATAAATCATTATTAAAATAAAAGAAATTATCATTATTGTTCCATTTCATTTCTTTCTATTTTAAGTTTACCTTTCAGATAAATTTATACAGAAATATAGGTTCTAATCAGAAATAACAATCTTCAATTAAATCAGTGAGTTGGAAGAAGAGGGGTGACTTTGATTTCAGAAATTAATCTGAGGTCTAATTAAGTGATGTAAAAAAAAAACAAACAAGAAAAATTAATGACTATAATTTTGTTCTCTCCTGATTAAGTATAGTTAAGCAGCCGGTACATAAGGTAGAATTTTAGGATATGGAATTAAAGACCAACCTCATAATAAAGTAGAAAGATGACAAGAATAAATATAAAAATACATCGAAAAACATAAACTATGAATATAAGAATCACAGAAGCTACTAACAATACATTGAAGAATATATATATATATAT
>NC_068991.1:68507829-68509200 GCF_001194135.2 Octopus bimaculoides
ATATATATATATATATATATATATATATATACATATACACACATTTATATACTATATGTCATATATATATATATATATATATGCACATACGCACATTACTTTAGTAACCACAGATATTTATGTATATACGTATGTATGTTTATACGATCGTATGTATGTGTGTATGTATGTATGTATGTATGTATGTATGTATGTATGTATGTGTGTATATGTGTGTGCTTTTGGGCATCTGGTTAGGTATGTATATACGTTCATGTGTTTGTCTTTGTTTGTTTGTTCATCATGTAATTTGTCATGTGTTTCTGAAGTTTATGACGGAAACGAAAAAACCCAAAATCTCCTTTCGAGAGCATATTTCCGACATTTTAAAGAATTATAGATTTTAAATACAAATTTAGATAACCGCATGAACTAATTTATTCCTTTGTAAACACACCTCGTAATTTTAAACACAGACATACGTATACACAAAGATATCTCCGAAGTATGTATGTATATATGAACGTATACACGTATTCATATTTAGATACACAAACAGTATACACGCGTGAAAAACACACACATGCACATATGTATATATAGGTATGTATGATATATGTATATATGCATTTGTATATATGTATGCGTGTGTGTATGAGTATGCGATTATCTATATATTTAATTATACACGCGCACACAGAGACAAATATGAATGCTATATATATATATATATATATATATATATATATATATATTTGTTTAATGTACACAAAACAGTATACAGTTATTAAGTACTAATAGTTTCATACATAGGAGGTGTTTTCTAGGCAGGTTTTAATATCATTCAGTCTTCAGGCTACTATGTGCGTAGAGCCTGAGATTACTGGAAGAGACTAGGTGTGTTAATAAAATTGTCTAGAAAACAACTCCTATGTATGAAGCTATAAGTGGCTCATAACTATAAGCTGTGTACCTTAAAGAATATTTATCTTTCACAGGATGGAGTAATATATATTTATATATATATATATATATCAGTCTGTCCCGTGTGTCTGTGTGTATATATGTATATATGTATATATAGAAGCCTGCTAGCCTTGTCTATGTCAAGATGGTTTTTTTTATGTATTCTTCTTCCCACTTAGATTTTAAATGTTGCCACAATAGTAATATGTCCATTCTGCTGAAGTTTTCAGTAAATTTTCTGTGTCTTTGTACAGATGAAGATTGCTCTGCATTTTGCTTTTAATGTAATGCTCGCATTACTTAAATAAATGGAGTAGCATGAAACGTGAGTACTGCAATAACCTTTAAAATCCGTGTTGCTTTTTTTGATTATATATATATATATATATATATATATAAAATCAAAAAAAGCAACACGGATATATA
>NC_068991.1:68509285-68510079 GCF_001194135.2 Octopus bimaculoides
ATATATATATATATATATATATATATATATATATATACACTTCAGCTGCTTAACCCCTTTACCTGTTGCACCATCGATTACAAAGTAAAAGAAGAAAAAAAGATTAAAAACGCGAAATATCTCACAGAAGTCTTGGTTCACAAGTCGAGGAGGCGGGCATGAAACTGTAATTATGCTATGAATATATAAGAACATCGACTATAAAATTGATGGAGCAACGTGCACAAGGCTTAAAACAGCTGGAGAAGAGTGACGATCATAGCATCGTTGCCAAGAAATTAAAAATTCCTAAATGTAATGTCAATGCCTACATCATTTAATATAAAATACCAGTACCATTGCCAGCGTTGTTACTTTAAGTAGCCAGTTTGATATTCGTTTACATTATTTACATTATTTACATTTGACGGATATTTGTCCTCATCTTGATGGTTGTTAACACAACGTTTCGCTTGATATACCCTCCAGCCTTCATCAAACAAGATGAGGACAAGTATCCGTCAAATGTAAATAATGTAAATAATGTAAATAATGTACATAATTCCTCATCTCTTAAATATAGAACTGTGATATTCGTTTATTCTATTTGTTTGTTTATTTTATTTGTTTCAGTCATTTGACTGCGGCCATGCTGGAGCACTGCCTGTAGCCAAACAAATCGCCTCCAGGACTTATTATGTCGTTCCGCTAAGTTACGGTGACGTAAACAGACCATCATCGCTTGTCAAGCGATGGCGGGGAGACAAACACAAACATACAAACATATATATATATATATATATATATATATATAT
>NC_068991.1:68510396-68516995 GCF_001194135.2 Octopus bimaculoides
CACCATCACTTGATAACCGTTGTTGTTGTGTTCACGTCCCCGTAACTTAGTGGTTCGGCAAATGAGACCGATATAATAAGTACTAGGCTTACAAAGAATAAGTCCTGGGGTTTATTTGTTCGACTGAAGGCCGTGCTCCAGCATGGCCGCAGTCAAATGACTGAAACAAGTAAAAGAATAAAAGAATATACGACGGGCTTTTTTCAGTTTCCGTCTATCAAATCCTCTCACAAGGTTTTAGTCGGCCTGAAGCTATAATAGAAGACACTTGCCGAAGGTGCCATACAATGAGACTGAACCCGGAACCATGTGGTTGGAAAGCAAGCTTCTTACATTACAGCCACTTCTGTGGCTGTTATGTCTGAAAGTCTTCATATGTGAATCGAATCATTTGCCGAAAGCTTAAAGCTAATCAATTGCCGCCACCCTAAACTTAGCATGCTGGATGGAAATCCTTCACGGTATTTCTTGATTCTTTGCGATCTAAGTGGGAATCACATAAAATCAGGTTTCCTTTCCATCTTTTCTGAATGAATAAAGAAGTACCATTCCGAGGCGGTCGATTAACGGAATTGTTAAAATTGCCGGTCCAGATGAAAGGCCGTATTTATTGTTTATTTACGTTCGAACAGCAACGGCGGCAACGATAGTAGTGCGAAGCTGTGTCGACTCCACGTCTTTGATAGACATCAACACCGTGAAGACAGAAGATTTGTATGGAAGAACAATGTAAGGGCAATGGCTATTCACACTCAAAATGATCTCGTCTAGGCTTGCAAATATATGTACAAAAGCAAGGCCTACATCGGGTGGCAGAGCTTCTACACTTTTGACAGTTATTCTACTCCGGTTGATTATATCAAAAGATTTATCACTTGAGATGTATAGTTTCTGTTGTTGTTGGCACTCCGTCGCTTACGACGACGAAGGGTTCCAGCTGATCCGAACAACGGAACAGCCAGCTCGTGAAATTAATGTGCAAGTGGCTGAGCACTCCACAGACAAGTGTACGCTTAATGTAGTTCTTGGGGATATTCAGCTTGACACAGTGTGACAAGGCTGACCCTTTGAATTACAGGCACAACAGAAACAGGAAGTAAGAGTGAGAGAAAGTTGTGGTGGAAGAGTACAGCAGGGTTCGCCACCATCCCCTGCCGGAGCCTCGTGGAGCTTTAGGTGTTTTTCGCTCAATAAACACTCACAACGCCCGGCCTGGGAATCGAAACTGCGATCCTATGACCGCGAGTCCGCTGCCCTAACCAGTGGGCCATTGCGCCTCTACTGAGATGTATAATAACCTGAAATAATTTTATACCAAGAGACAATGTGATGGATTCGTGCAAATATTACTATTACTGTTACCGTTTTACACTGATTGCCTTTGAGCACGTAGATCTACAATCAAGAGCAATCCACAGTGGCCATCCCATCTTGAAAGATGGGATGGTCTAAACTATAATATCTAATATAACCTCCCTGTTTTTTTTCTAAAATAACAGTAAAGCAGATCAGTGCTATTTGGAAGAGACTAGCTGCTATTTCTAGCAATCTAAAGGACCAAGTAGGTGGCTTCTACTTTGCAGTGTGGAATATTCATGATTTCTGAATACTACCGTTTGTCACAGATGTTTCATATGTACATCTGCATATGCGGAGGCGCAATGGCCCAGTGGTTAGGGCAGCGGACTCGCGGTCATAGAATCGCGGTTTCGATTCCCAGACGGGGCGTTGTGAGTGTTTATTGAGCGAAAACACCTAAAAGCTCCACGAGGCTCCGGCAGGGGATGGTGGCGAACCCTGCTGTACTCTTCCACCACAACTTTCTCTCACTCTTACTTCTTGTTTCTGTTGTGCCTGTAATTCAAAGGGCCAACCTTGTCACACTGTGTCACGCTGAATATCTCCGAGAACTACGTTAAGGGTACACGTGTCTGTGGAGTGCTCAGCCACTTGCACGTTAATTTCACGAGCAGGCTGTTCCGTTGATCGGATCGACTGGAACCCTCGGCGTCGTAAGCTACGGAGTGCCAACAACAACATCTACATATTTTTGTCAGTAAGCATATTGTATTATTATTATCATTATTATTATTATTACAAAAACTGTCATCCCTCTTTTTTTAATTTGCAATGTATGCCTATACATAACACTCTGCCGGAAAACAAGACAACCGAATTAAAATTAAAACAACGACAATCAGATATTAATTAGAGTTGTGCGTGTTATTTTACCAGGGATAAGTGATTAAAGAACATAATGAAATATTCAGAGCTCTAATGGCAAGTGATAATCTTTTAAATTAACGGATTATAACCAAAGCTGTTGATTTAATCAATGTACTTTACGGATTAAACAATATTAAACCTGATTTTGACACAAGTGGAATTCAGAAATATTACATCGATTCTTTTAGAAAAATATGCGATAATATTTGCCTGACTTGAATATTACGTTTTAGTCCATTATTTGATTGTAATCACATATATTGAAAAATATGGCATGAAAATGAAGTAAAGAAGATAAAAAAAAGGTTAAACTATAAAACAGAAAATCTTTTGTTGAGTCGCACGTCGGTTTTATTTTCTACATTGGTTGAAAGAATTATTTTCAACTGCAAAACTTAGCGAATATCTTCAACCGAAAACTACAAGATTTTATTGTGAATTTTGTAGTATTAAAACAAACTTGTAAAAAGCCTGTTTCTATAAATAAATCTGGAATATTTTGTAAATATTGCAAAACTTATACGTTGTCCTTGCCTAAAATCTGCGGCCTTAATGAAGTTAGAGAAAAATCAGACTCCATAAAGAAATCCGGTTATCTAAAAAGGAAGAACTGAACAAATGATCCACGACACGCGTGCTCTAAGTGTTGTTATTTTCTGGGAATATTATTGCTCGGAACGGGCCTTCAAAATACTAGTTAACCATTGTTGTTGGCACGCCATCGCAAACGACGTCGAGGGTTCCAGTCGATCCGATCAACGGAACAGCCTGCTCGTGAAATTAACGTGCAAGTGGCTGAGCACTCCACAGACACGTGTACCCTTAACGTAGTTCTCGGGGATATTCAGCGTGACACAGTGTGACAAGGCTGACCTTTTGAATTACAGGTACAACAGAAACAGGAAGTAAGAGTTAGAGAAAGTTGTGGTGAAAGAGTACAGCAGGGTTCGCCACCATTCCCTGTTGGAGCCTCGTGGAGCTTTAGGTGTTTTCGCTCAATAAACACTCACAACGCTCGGTCTGGGAATCGAAACCGCGAAACTATGACCGCAAGTCCGCTGCCCTAACCACTGGGCAATTGCATCTCCACCACTAGTTAACGAGATAGGTGTCATATACCATCCTTAGTATTGCTTTGTGTTCCACCCTTGTGTTCCATTCATACCATATAATGATTGTAAGACGAAGTAGCATATTTCTGTATTTCGTAGCAGAGCCACAGCGGAAATCCTACCATATTCTTCTGGGTAGAAGTGGAACACTAAAGTTGACCTTTTGAGAAAAAACTAATAAAGCTGATATTGATCTTGTTTTGGCTGTGCGGTAAGTAGCTTGCTTACCAACCACATGGTTCCGGGTTCAATCCCACTGCGTGGCACCTTGGGCAAGTGTCTTTTACTATAGCCGCGGGCTGACCAAAGCTTTGTGAGTGGATTTGGTAGACGGAAACTGAAAGAAGCCCGTCGTACATATGTGTATATATATATGTATATATAATGTGTGTGTGTTTGTCCCCCTAGCATTGCTTGACAACCGATGCTGGTGTGTTTACGTCCCCGTAACTTAGCGGTTCGGCAAAAGGGACCGATTGAATAAGTACTAGGCTTACAAAGAATAAGTCCCGGGGTCGATTTGCTCGACTGAAGGCGGTGCTCCAGCATGGCCGCAGTCAAATGACTGAAGCAAGTAAAAGAGTATCACCGTAACGAATTTGTTAAATATATTAGCGAAATTTAGAAATACTCTCCACTCACAAAGATTTATACTGAGAAATATGAAACCAAGAAATGCGTCTGCAGACAGTGGAATGCAATTAATATACTAACATATACGCGAATATAAAATTAAAGAAGTGATTTTAAATTCTCAATCGCAGGATAATGCTAATAATATAGCCTGAACAGGATAAACTACCCCTATTTTGCAGAACAAAGTGTAGGTGGTTAGCTATAAGACTCGAACTCATACCTCCGTATTTACGTGTCGCGATGCTCTGACCGATTGAGCTAAGCTCCTCCATTTCCGATTCCTCTGCAAATTTAAGATATATAGAAAACTCGCTTTATGAGACGCTATCATGTGTTAAATTCAAATTACGATAAACGTAAACAAACAAACGAAGTTTGCTTTTAGAAGCGTTGAGATGTCTTAGAAAGTTAAAGAAGTGATTTTAAATTCTCAATCGCAGGATAATGCTAATAATATACTCGAATATATTTTAAAGTACTAATTACAATATTCCCTATGTCTCTAAAGAAAGTAAAATCTATTTTGTAGCAGAATGAAAGATAGCGTTCAAGACGTTTAACATGGATTCTGAGACTAATAGAAGACAAGGAGGGGAGAATATTTCACACAAATTGGATGCCTAACTCAAATGCTCACAAGCGGATTCTATTAATGTAACCAAAGACCAGAAAATGATGCCAGATAACAGTGCTGAGATGGGGTCCAGTAAGTCTACCAACGCCATAAAAGTTAGATACAGTGAATCAGGCGGTCTTCAGCACCGTTTCTGTCAACCCAGTTTCACTGAAAAATCTTGGATTGGACTAAGTTCGTAGACAGCTATTCATTGTAGCGATCAGATGGATCGAACCCAGACACTCCGATTTCGAAGGAACCTCTTTAAGCATGCATCTTTCAGTACCCCCTTTTATTTGAAATGCCTTTATTATCCAAATGAAACCCAGTATTTTCCTCAAAGACGAAGAACCATATAAGAATTATAGAAAGGTATAATAAATTATTTACATTTGACGGATATTTGTCCTCATCTTGTTTATTGTTAACACAACTTTTCGGCTGATATATCCTCCAGCCTTCATCAGGTGTCTTGGAGAAATTTCGAACCTGGGTTCTCACTGCTAAGTTAATTTTCGATGTTGTTGTTGTTGTTGTTGTTGTTGTTATTATTATTATTATTATTATTATTATTATTATTATTATTATTATTATTCAGGTTACTGCTTGGAATCGAACTCGGAATGTTGGGGTTAGTAGCCCGCGCTCTTAACCACTGCGCTATATAAAGTTATAATATAGAAAATTTCAACTCAGAGAATCACTCAAAATTAATGAGAATCCTATTGATCTGTCTTTAAAATATGATGAAGTAGTATCGATTGTGATCACTGGCAATTAATAAACACTATCATAGTTATAACAGTAGGTTAATCATTGACATTGAGATATAATCAAAATATCATTATTATCACTGGCACTAACAGACATTATCACAGATATAACAGTGGTTAACAGGGGGACATACGATATTATAAAAATACAAATATTAGTTTCAAAATTTGAAACGAGGCAAGCAATTTCGGGAAGGGGTTGATTGATTATATCGACCCCAGTATTTAACTGGTACTTATTTTATCGCCGCCGAAAGGATGAAAGGCAATGTCGACCACAATGAGATTTGAACTCAGAACGTAAATATGGATGAAATACCGCTAAGCATTTCGCCCGGTGTGTTAACTACTCAAAATACAAATATTAACTCAAAGGAATAAATTGAAACAAAAATAAAAAGACATACAGTTTGGCAAGCCTTGACAAGGGTATTTAATTTAGGTATACCTAATTTAGGTATATAACTAATTTAAATGTCCTGATCAAATCTTGGCCAAACCGCTTGACTTTTCATTTCTGATGTAATCTATATCTACCTGCTCAAAGGGAAGCCACTTATAGCCACTTCGGAAAGCAGTTACAAAATCACGTGTTGAACTGGAGTTCAAACGGGAATTTTTGTGGCATATCTATTTGAACTCTAACATTGTTTATCTAATAGCTTGAGTTAGGCTGACTAAAACTCCTCGTATCGTTCGTAAGGAAATAAATAGTCACCGCTAGAGATTTAATTGGTTTAGTTCATGAGATAAGATATAATAAAATTACCATTAATATCACTGTTAACTCATATATATATATATATATATATATATATATATATAATCTTAGATATAATTGTGGTTTATTCGGTGAAGTACGATATGAAAATGCTAATGTTATCATTAGTGCCAAAGTAGACATGGTCGGAGATATAACTACATTTAAAGTCTCTTTTAAGTATATTCTGCTAATACAGAAAAATCAATATTTTAAGAAACAAATGCGCACACAAACATACGCATTGTACATACACACACATTCATATAATTACACACAAACACAGATACACATATATACATATATATACACAAACACAAATATACATATATACAGCTCAAACATACATATACAAATGATATATATATATATATATATATATATATATATGCATTACCTCACTCTCTCTATCTGTCTCTCTCTCTCCCTCTCTCTCTCTCTCTCTCTCTCTCTCTATATATATATATATATATATA
>NC_068991.1:68517357-68518700 GCF_001194135.2 Octopus bimaculoides
ATATATATATATATATATATATATATATATAACTTTATATGCTCACACACACACACTCACATATTTGTGTGGCAATATATATGTACTATGTGTGTGTTATATGTTTATATATGTTTATATATATATGTTTATATTGTGTACGTGTATACATATATACACATATATTTGTGTGTATATACTTGTATATGTGCGTGTACGTGTGTGTTTATTCATGTGTGTACGTATGCATGTGTATTCTTAGTGTATATATGTTTGTATGCGAGCGCTTGCGTTTGAATACTTGTATGTCAAACTTGGATCTTGTATCTTCAAAAACAGGACTTTTCATTTCAAAAGCAAAATAAGAATACATTACCAAAAATGTTTATAAAACAAAAATCAAAAACAAAGCATAAAAGCAACAAGAAAACAAAGAAAGAAACAAACAAAAAAAAGAAATACAATCAAAGAAACAAACAAATATGCAAAGAGTAAAAATGGGCGAACAAAAGAGGAACCAAGAAGAGAGAATAAAATTCTCGCTAAAAATCAGCGGGGGAAAATAAGAACGTTTTACATAAAATGCATTTTTGCCTCATGAGAAGAGTTGTGGTCTCAAAACACAATCAACTGGAATGGCTCTTGGGGAAGTAAATTCCCAAAATTTCGAAATTTCCAGATGTTATATTTCTATTTGTTTACTGGGATTCATATATATATATATATATATATATATATATATACACACACACACTCATATATGTATGTTTATATGTGCAGGTGTACATAGTTTATCAAAAATATAATCAATTTAGATTTTAAAACCCTCGCTGTGGGCAAAATAAACATGTAAACATATTCTTTCCATGTGCATCAATAGCATGGAGACCATATTTAGTTTCCTAATTCATGGAAATTCGGTCGTTGTAATTATTTATACATACATACACGCACACATATATATATTTATATATCTATATTTGTGTGTGCATGTGTGTGTGTGTGTGTGTGTGTGTGTGTGTAAAAAAAGAGCAGTAGTACGTTAGTTACGGCGACGAGGTTCCCAGTTGATAAGATCAGCGGAATAGCTTGCTCGTGAAGTTAACGTGCAAGTGACGGAGCACCCACAGACACGTGTACCCTTAACGTAGTTCTCAGGGAGATTCAGCGTGACACAATTTGAAAATGCAGGAACTACGCGTTTTATGCCAGTGGAGTGGACTGGAGCAACGTGAAATAAAGTTTCTTGCTCAAGGACACAACGCGTTGCCGGGAATTGAACTCACGACAATACGATCTTGAGCCGAATTCCGTAACCACTAAGCCACGCGCCTTCACGTATATATATTTATATATATATATAT
>NC_068991.1:68519837-68520702 GCF_001194135.2 Octopus bimaculoides
TATATATATATATATATATATATATATATATATATATATATGTGCATGTGTGTGTGTGTGTATTTACGTATACCAGATACACACATACACACACTCAGACACACATATAATGTCTTAGATGCCACTATTCCTGACGAGAATGTATATACACATGTATGCATGTTTGTATGTATATAAGTATATATCTACACGTTTACATTCACACATAGACATTCATACACACAAATAACACACACACACACCACGCAGCGACACACTTAAACTTAAATACGCGGCTCAAGAATCAATACAATTAGAGGAGGGATTTTTCGACAACGCTCTATGTTCTTAACTAAGTCGTAATAGAAAGAGCTTTGTTAATAAATAGCTTGATGGTTTGTGCCCTTACTAATATTTCAAATCACCTACCTGTAGCCAGCAACCAATCCATCTTAATATACATTTATTTAATGGCTTAGACATCGTAGTCAATATTGCGCAGTTTGAAAGTGAGCAGCCATTTTTTCTAGTTTCATGCTATAAGTTTTGTATTTATTAGAGCATTTACATTTTCATTTCATTGTTTTGATTTTTATTCCCTTCCAGTTATAATTTATGGATTCAAAATAAAGTCACAGTGCTTATAAATATTATGCATCGTTGTTTAAACACAAGCACACAAATACATACAAATGTGTTTGCAAATATGGCTGAACATAAACTCGCAAATATATATTTGATCACGCATTATTGCTCTCTCTTTCTCTCTCTCTCTTTCTCTCACGCATTCACAAACGCGCGTGCATGTGTATATATTTGTGTGTGGTTTTGCATATTTAAAATAATTCCCATTTGCATTAGTCACACGAGTTCACACTCACATAAA
>NC_068991.1:68521289-68521780 GCF_001194135.2 Octopus bimaculoides
TATATATATATATATATATATATATATATGAATATGTATGAAAATATATGGGTAAGTATGCATATCTATGCATATATTTGCATATGCATATATATGTACATATATAAGAAGATTGTATGTCTACCTATGCATGAACTGATACACATTTGTACACAAATACCTATCTATGCATATTTGCATATATTTAATTTTGCAATCATGATGTTAATAATAACATCATTGACAGTCGCAACAACAGCGACAACAGCGACACGTTTCAGAACAAAATGGCTACAGTTATACTAAACAGTAAAATTATATATATAGTCCTTGTTATTTCGAAAATGCTACACCTGATGAAAGTGGCGGTCTATTCATGTATGTGCGTCTCACTCTCTAAATCTCTTTTTTCAATTTGTCTGTCTGTCTGTCTCTTTCTCTCTCTCTCTGTATATACGTATGTATGCATGTATGTATGTATGTATGTATGTATGTATGTATGTATGTATATA
>NC_068991.1:68522388-68523790 GCF_001194135.2 Octopus bimaculoides
CAAAATTGTTAATTATTAATTCTATTATTAATTGACGATTCCCTGCCCTTATTCTTGTAGATATATATATATATATATATATATATATATATATGTCTTATATTCGAAACGTCTAGATAGAATAGAGACAGCTGATGAAGGGATATTCCAAGTGGCTTTCTGTTTTCCTATGCGTTCGTTCCGTTGTCTGTAGTTTATTGTTCTAACGTCCTGTACCCTGATACGCATATATATACACATGTAGATGTAAGTATGTACATATATGTGTGTATACATGTATATATATTCTTTATATATATATATATATATATATATATATATGTTGGTTAATAAATAATCTTTTTCTCAGCTTTTATTCCTTCAGATGTGCATGGAGATTAGGTACAAATCGACGAGCTACCGCCCACAAAATTTTCAGGCCTTGTACCGACATTAAACATTTTATTATTATTAGATTGTTCGGAAAATAATGCCCGATTTTAAAAACAAGCGTATATTCTTGAAAAATTGAAATTACATAAAGGTTTAATTATTCAAAATATAATTCCTGAAGAGCTCCCGTCATTTCTCCCATCGATTAAAAAGGTCATTTACGCCTCTTCGATAAAAATCCAAAGTTTTTGATGCGAAGAAATCCTTGAATTCAGTTTCGATCTCAGTTTTGGAACAGAAAGATTTTTTTGCCTTAAAAACCTGTCTAGATGCTTGAAAAAATTAAAGTCAGTGAGTGAAAGGTTAGGGGAATACAGGGGAAGTGGTGAAGTCTCGCATCCCAAGTCTGTGAGCTTCTGCAGTGTCATTCTGGAAACATGCAGTCGAGTATTGTCATGGAGCAGAATTGAACCACGTCGATTAACAAGTGCAGCTCTCATTTTGTTCAAGTGAACATTCTTTTCTTCCAGCTGTTTACAGACATTAAGCATATAAGACGTTTCTCTGACGCTTTTTCGTGGGTTTTGTTTGACTGCTGTTTTCAAATGCTGAACATCAAGGGTGGATGGATGTCCTCTACCCTCTTGGCCTTCAAGATTTTCATCCTCTGTACGGAATCTCTCAAACCACCATCGTACTGCCCGATCACTAGTGAAACCTTAACCTGATACTCTGTTGATATTGGCGGCTGTTTGGGAAGCATTGTATCCATGCTTGAATTCATGCAAAAAAGAAAGAAAAAAACTAAACGCATTTCTTTCTTTTTTCATGTTTGATATTAAGAATTACTACGTTTCAATATTATATTCTGAAAGAAATCAATAAAACTTAATCGATGCCTACACATCAATTATTAAGCATGTAAAATTTCGTTTAAAGCACAACAAAAATACCATCTTAAAACGAATTTGAAAAAATGTTTTCGGAAAATCGAACAGTATATTCCGATCAAGCTAATGTCAAGACAAAG
>NC_068991.1:68527386-68528238 GCF_001194135.2 Octopus bimaculoides
GTCACTTACATCAAGGATATTTAAGTGAAATATTGAATGTAATTTAATGAATAATTATAGGATAATTGTTATTATAAACGATAAAATTTTGATAACGATTGGAGTTTCGTATATATATATATATATATATATATATATATATATATCACATAATGCAGTAAAACCATATCAAGGGAAGACATTATTGAAAAATACAGGAAAAATGTAAACAAGAAAATAATGAACGAAAGAAAATAACAAAGACAAAAATTGACAAGAGAGGTGTAGTACAGAGGTCAACGAGGAATCGATATATCAATAAATCAATTGTATAGAGTTGTGTGAAATTATTCGACAGAAATTTGGATTTATTCAGTATTGTAAGAAAGAAATTTTACATAATGGAACGTGTTTAAACAATTCTTGTTTAAAACAATCTGAATTTGTAGGTAAATAATAATGTTCGATAGCTGTGCTGTTGCTGTTGATGGAGATGCTACAGATGATGATTGTAATAGTAATAGTAATAATAATAATAATAATAATAATAATAATAATAATAATGATAATGATAATAATAATAATAATAATAATAATAATAATAATAATAATAATAATAATAATAATAAGGCTACTCGACCTGAAGAAAATTCTAACTGAGCCCCACCTGCGAGGTCATGCGCTGTTTATCTTGATATGAAATGACCATGTCGTGCACATATGGTTGTGATGCATGTGCCTGGTGTACCCTTATCAGATGGGTAGTCATGATGGATATACTGGGCTTCGTATATTTTACCCCAGTGTCACTTTGATGGCATGCACTGCTCTCTCACACGCAAGACACTTTCAATACAGTAACCATAAGAGCAC
>NC_068991.1:68528269-68531994 GCF_001194135.2 Octopus bimaculoides
AATAATAATAATAATAATAATAATAATAATAATAATAATAATAATAATAATAATAATAATGATAATAACAATAATAATAATAATAATACTTTCTTACTATAGGCACAAAGTCTGAAATTTGGCGGGGATGGGACTAGTCGATTGCATCAACCCCAGTGTTTCACTGGTACTTGATTTATCGACCAGGAAAGATGAAAGGCCAAGTCGACCTCGGCGGAATTTGAACTCAGAACAACAACAGCAGCAGCAACAACAACAGTAACAACAACAACAACATCATCAATAATAATTATCATTATTATTTCTGGAATACTGTTTGAAAATTTTATGAGTGAGGGGACTAATCGATTACATCGACCCCAGTGCGTGAATGACGTTTATTTCATCGACCCCCGAAAGAAGGATGAAAGGCGAAGTTAACGTCGGTGGAATTTGAATTCAGAACAATAACAACAACAACAATAATGATGATGATGATGATAATAATAATAATAATAATAATAATAATAATAATAATAATAATAATAATAATAATAATGATGATAATAATAATAATGATAATAATAATAATAATAATAATAATAATAATAATAATAATAATAATAATAATAATGATGATGATGATGATTTCTAATTTTGTCACAATGCCAGCAATTTCGGAGGAGGGCATAAGTCGATTTCATCGATCCCAATGTTCAGCTGGTAATTTATTGACTCCGAAATGTTGAAAGGCAAAATCGACCCCATTAGAATTTAAATTCAGAAGGTAATAAATATAATGATTTCAAATTTTTGCTACAATGGCAGCTTGTTGGAAGGAATTAAGTCGATTACAATCGACCCAGTGTTTCACTGGTACATAATATATCGACACCTAAAAAATGAAACGCAAAGTCGACCTCGGTGGAATTCGAACTCAGAACATAGCAACGAGCGAAATACCGCTCAGCATTCCGTCCAGTGTGTTAACAATTCTACCGCTTAATCGATATCAATGCTCAACTGGTATTTATGTTGTTGACCCCGAAAGGACGAAAGACAAAGTTGGCCTCGTCCTTTCTAACGCAAACACAAGGCTTTAAATTTTGTAAGATAGCTCTATTTTATTACATCGACCCCAATGCTCAACCGAAATGATCAATGGCAAAGCGAACCTCAGCGGCGTTTGAACCTTCTCCAACACTCGCTATACGACCTGATGCATCCCTGTACACTTTCCTGGCGCCGTTAAGTAAATTACTGATTTTCAGCCACCATGGCTAGACCTCGTTTGAATACTGGGGTGGTTTCCCATTGCTTTTTCTGTGCAGGTGGGATTTGAACTCATGCTATAGAGAGTTGGAAGATATACCGCAAAGCATGTCCGTCGAAGCGCCAATGTTTCTGCCACTCTTCTATCCGTAGTGCAACGCGAAATGTGTTTTGCTCAAGAACAGAATGCGCATCCCGGTCCAGGAATCAGATCCAAGATCTGGCGATCGAGAATGCAACGTCCCGACCCGTAGTTCAAACGCTTTTACGGAGACAGAGAAAGAAAGAAAGAGAGACGGAGAGAGATAGAGAAAGTATCATATATTTCTTTATACATACACTAACGTATACGCTATCGCATACACGCATGCATATGTATAATGTAGTATTCACAGCAGAGTTGAGAATCAACTGCAAGGATACATGAACGTCTTCGCAAGAGATGATCAAGTCTTTACAGGCGCGGCCATCACTCAGGAGAAGAAAATTTTGAGTCAATTATTATTATTTTTCAAAAACGGCTCCACTATCACTGGCAATGTTTCCGTTGATTCTGATTTCAAAACATGCATTGGAAGCGTACACATCTAGGTTGCAAAATACAGAATTTGCGATCTCAGCTCGCTGTCTTACTGCTGTGAGATCTAGTGTAGTTACTCCAGTGACATGGGAATGCATTCCAGTGACCCAGTTTAAGTAAGATATTGTGCATCAAATGGATTGACCAAGTCAACAGCAATTAAATCAAAGCTCACACTCCTCATCTCATATGAACAACGAAGCTTCTGCTGATTAGGCTATGTACCCCTCATCTCAGATGAAAAGATCCCGAGAGATCTGTTGAATAGGAACCTAGTCACAAACAAAAGAATGCAAAGTCTGCTCCATCTTCGTTTCAAATTATAGTCTGCAAGTGAGACATGGAGTTGCCTTACTTGAAATGTGTCGCCTTACTTGAACGGTGTGAGAATACTGCTCGCGATCGTCCCCATTCGAGAATCGAAATAGGCAAGCGTTTAGAAAGACCAGGCTCGCTGATAAAGGAAAGCGAAGTCGACAGAACAACTGCACCAGGTCAAGATTAGCAGAGAGTGTTTGAAAATACAGATTTTACTGCAGAGACTGTCATTCACATGTGGATCTTTAGAGTCACAGTGCGTAGTGCTCTGTCAACAAGATCAAAACTAAACGTTCTCGGAGATTCATTGTCATAAGGAACTTACCTACCGCCTTAAAGTAGGGACGACATATGTACACACGGACGCATGTTCATACATACATCCATACGTACATACATACATCAAAACAAGAAAGGAGAAATCTAATTCGAGGACTACAGATCTAATTCATCAATGGCACTCTAAAAATCTGTAAAACTTTCCAAATATTTATCATTCAAATATATATATGAGCATGTCTAGAGATGCAACTATATGCATAAGAATACAAATATAAAGCATACGAATGTACACATATACATACATACATACATACATACATACATACATACATACATTCATGTTGTTGGCACTCCGTCGCTTACGACGACGAGGGTTCCAATTGATCCGATCAACGGAACAGCCTGCTCGTGAAATTATCGTGCAAGTGACTGAGCACTCCACAGACACGTGTACCCTTAACGTAGTTCTCGGGGATATTCAGCGTGACACAGTGTGACAAGGTTGACCCTTTGAAATACAGGCACAACAGAAACAGGAAAAAAGAGTGAGAGAAAGTTGTGGTGAAAGAGTACAGCAGGGTTCGCCACCATCCCCTGCCGGAGCGTCGTGGGACTTTAGGTGTTTTCACTCAATAAACACTCACAACGCCCTGTCTGGGAATCGAAACCGCGATCCTATGGCCGCGAGTCCGCTGCCCTAACCACTGGGCCATTGCGCCTCCACTCATACATTCATAAATGCATACATACATACATACATACATGCATAAATACATACATACGTACATACATACATACACACACAAATACCCTGTTAATATGGTTGAAATTTCAATGAAGGAATCTTGGATCTAGGTTAGAAACCGGCTCTTTCTCTCTTGGCCAGAAATCTCGAAATAAAACTGAGCAATGTCATATGTTATACATACATGCTTACTTACACATATGGATTGAGAGCAGGCTCATGTATGTATACATATATATATACTGCATGAGAAAGTAATGTCTATAGAATGTGTTCCCAGAGCCAAAATTGGAAGAGGTTTAAGAAAACTATATAGACAGAAAAAAACAACTTTCATTTGCACATGAAGTACAGAGTTGGCGATGATGATGATGATGACATATGTATGTCTGTGTGTATGTGTGTGTGTGTATGATGCATATATATATATATGTATATATATATAATTTTAAACATCTTATATGACTATATATCTATCTATATATATAAATATATAGATTATCTTATCTATATATATATATATATATATATATATATATATATATATAT
>NC_068991.1:68533650-68534370 GCF_001194135.2 Octopus bimaculoides
CAGCACCACCACCACCACGACAACGACCACGACCACGACCACTACCACCACCACTACCACAACCACCACAACCACCACCACTACCACCACCACCGCCGCCACAACCAATACTAACACTACCATCACCACCACCAACAACAACAACAACAACTTCACCATCTCCATCACCATCCTAAAAGCTATTGGTTCGTCTATAGCACACCATACTGTTAAAGAACTGCACCACTACCACGAACATCACCATCATGATCATTACCACCATCACCATCATCACTACCACCACTGCCACCAACATGAATAACAACGCAACCACCACCACCGCCATCAACGCCAGCACTACCACCAGCATGACTTCTACATTAAGGCACATCGCTTATTAACATCGATATTACCTGGTCAAAAATAATCGACGAGGAAGTAAACGTGATACCAATCACCATCATAAATCATTAACGCATGAAGCAAAGCAGGCGAATTATATGGGAAGGCCATGGCTGGAGGTAAATTGATGTCTGAAAACAACAACGACAACACCAACAACAACAACAAACTAGAAATATTGTCAAAATTTAAATCGCTATATACCGTCTTAAAACAAAGAACACACACTTACAGGTGCACGCACACGTACGTACATACATACATACACACACACACACATACATATATATTTCTATATGTACATCTAGATCTAAATATATATATATATATATATATATA
>NC_068991.1:68535305-68536022 GCF_001194135.2 Octopus bimaculoides
TGTCATCATCATCATCATCACCACCATCATCATCATCATCATCATCATCATCATCATCATCTTCATCATCATCAGTCCTCCTCCTCATTCCCTTATTCTTCACCTTAATGGTCCCCCTCCTCCTCCTCCTCCTCCTCCTCCTCCTCCTCTTCGCATCATTACGCGTCGTCGTCGTCGTCGTCGTCGTCGTCGTCGTCATCTCGACAAACACACCGAACTCCAAATGTGAAGTGGTTGAGCGAACGTCATTGATTAACCATCACAGTTTGTTACGTTGCTTTGACGTCATTTTGTTGTGGGTCATTAGTGGAACCCCAGTCACAATGGCGACCAGAGCTGCTGCTGTTACTGCTACCACTTCTACTACTACTGCTGCTGCTGCTGTTAGCGATGATGATAGCGGTGGTAGTATTGATGAGGATGACAACGACGGTGGTGACACTTTTGGTGGTGGTGGTCGGGGAAACGATGGTGCTGGTGATGGTGGTTGCTTTATGGTGGGCGTAGAGTTGGAATAATGGTACAGTGCGCAGCCTCTGTCTTAGATAGCGTCTCACTATCTTCGTTTCACCTTGTCCTTCACTAACTACCCCGAATTTGAATACCCACCGCCAAGACACCCTCAAACAGATTTATAACATCGCAAACACACATTTACATAAACATGCAGACACATCTATCTATCTATCTATCTATCTATCTATCTATCTATCTATC
>NC_068991.1:68536032-68536679 GCF_001194135.2 Octopus bimaculoides
TACCTTGTGGTATTTCATCATGGCCGGTATGACAGACTGTAACAGACTATTACCGAACCGCTAAGTTACGGGGACATCACAGCATAAACACCGCCGCCGCCGCCACCATTATTACCATCACCACTACTGCCACTACCACCAACACCGCCACTACTACTACTACTACTACTACTACTACTACTACTACTACTACTACCAATGCTTTCCCTCTCGCAAATACTTTTCCACTTTCCATTCTATCCATCCCGTCATCCCACCTCCCCCATTCGCACGTTTTTTTCAACGCCCTCCGCCTCACCCGCTTCGCCTTTACTCGCACTGTGTGATGGTTCCAGCGTCATTCAGAAACAATCATCATCATCGTCACCATCATCATCATCATCATCATCATCATCATCACCACCATCATCATCATCATCATCATCATCATCATCATCATCATCGTCATCGTCATCAGCATCATCATCAGCATCATCATCATCATCATCATCATCGTCATCATCATCATCATCACCACCATCATCATCATCATCATCATCATCATCATCATCATCATCACCACCATCATCATCATCATCATCATCATCATCATTGTCATCATCATCATCATCACCACCATCATCATCATCATCATCATCATCATCATC
>NC_068991.1:68537471-68538434 GCF_001194135.2 Octopus bimaculoides
TATATATATATATATATATATATATATATATATATATATATATATATATGTGTGTGTGTGTGTGTGTATGTATATATATATGGATGTATGTATGTATGTATGCACGTATGTATGAACTTGATTGTATAGGCTGTGAATCTCAAATTAACAGTCACGCGCACACAATTTACCTTGATTGGTCCTTTCATCACCAGCAACTAACAGAATATATACATTCTATACAGTTGTTACCGATTCTTACAATGCAAACTACACACTACATAGCTCACGCATTCATTCGCCTTCCGACATTGAATTGCGCAGCACGAATTGCACAGCATTCCCCGATACACACTCAACAAGAGCAATCTACATTGTACGTATTATATATAACAGACACAATACTTTACTAACAAGAGAAACAATATAACACATCTTACATCAAAGAAAAATTGGTGAAATATTGAAATTTAGATCTAAGTGTCCACAACAAATAACACTCATACATCTGAAATATATATTTATTTCTTTATTGCGCACAGGGAGGTTAAACATAGAGAGGACAAACAACGAGGGATAAAGGCATTAAGTCGATTACATCGACCCCCAGTGCATAACTGGCACTTATTTAATCGATTCCCGAAAGGATGAAAGGCAAAGTCGACCTCGGTGGAATTTGAACTCAGAACGTAAAGACAGACAAAAGACCGCTAAGCATTTCGCCCGGCGTGCTAACGTTTCTTATTTCTTTATTGCTAACATGGGGCTAAACATAGAGGGGACAAACCAGGACAGACAGAGGGATTAAGTCAATTACATCCACCCCAGTGCGTAACTGGTACTTAATTTATCGACCCCGAAAGGATGAAAGGCAAAGTCGACCTCGGCGGAATTGAACGCAGAACGTAGCGACAGACGAAATACTGCTAAGCATTTCGCCCGGCGTGCTAACGTTTCTTATTTCTTTATTGCTAACATGGGGCT
>NC_068991.1:68538444-68540081 GCF_001194135.2 Octopus bimaculoides
GAAAACTGCGAAAAACATGGCGGGCGAATAATAATAATAATAATAATATGGAACCTGAAGACAAAAACAATACCTATTTTCTTAGGTGCATTAGAAATGATAGCAAAAAGAGCTGATTGCTACCTAGCCCAGATACTAGGAAACCCGAAAATGGCAGAAATTCAAAAGATAGTGCTCATGGGAACTGCCCATATCCTACGTAAAATACTGTCTATGTAATCTAACGTTTAAAAACAAACACAATTTTCTTATGGTTTCTTAAACATTCTCTAGGACAACACTATGTACAAAACCAAATATATGGCACCCTAGGCATAACACCAACATGAACTTCTAACATGTTGTCTCTTGAGGTCTCTGGGTGAGACATGGAACCAGCTTGTAAAGCAAAAGTCAAACATGAAATAATAATAATAATAATAATAATAATAATAATAATAATAATAATAATAATAATAATAATGAGAATCCTTTTTACTATAGGCACAAGACCTGAAATTTTGGGGGAGGAGACTAGTCAATTACATCGACATCAGTGTTTCACTGGTACTTACTTCATCGACCCTGAAAGGATGAAAGGTAAAGTCGACCTCGGGCTGGAATAATAATGATAATAATTACAACAGTAACAACAATAATGATATTTTATATATAGGCCGCCGAGGTCGACTTTGCCTTTCGAATACAATTGGACGGTTTCAATTGTATTCGAAAAGGAGCTGCTTATGTCCGTTTTCCGTTTGCAAGTCAGCCAGCAAGGAAGCTCACGTTTTAACATGAACTTTCTATTATGAGTGCAGCGACTAAAAATCTCACTTTTTGAATTTAACTACGCACCCACATCAAACGAATGTTTTTGGGGGATCCTTGGTCTCTCAGCCAAGCAAAGTCTACATCTTCTGCTTCCGCCAAGGTATGGCCCAGGCTTTACCAGGAGCTTCCATTTATTCCTATATGGCATTCCCTCTTTTTAAAGCGTCTATATGTAGTTGGTCAATAACGCAACGTTATGGTATTGGCCAACTATATTGCGAAGTCGAATGTTATATATATATATATATATATATATATGTGTGTGTGTGTGTGTGTGTGTGTATGAATTCAAAGGTAAAATGCTGACGGACCATAACGAAGGACTGCATAAAATGATACTCCTGAAAAGCATTTTCATGGAGTGTGCTTTTTTGGGACACACACACACACACACACACACACACACATGGAGGCTGATAAACATCTGTTAAGCCTCTTACAAAAATATTCCCAAGTTAAGAAATATCGAGAAGAGAGCAGCGATAGTTGGAAACGATATCAGCTGTAGCGGAATCAAATATTCACACGTCCCTCAGGTGTGTGCTTGCCATAACAAGTTATACGTTATTTAAATCTGAAACGAATTATTTGAACAATGCTATCCGATCCATTAAATGAGGCAAGATTTTATTAAATATAAATGAATAGAAAAAAATAGTTGGTGTATAAACATCTTGTTTGTACGAGTGTGTATATCTATCTATCTATCTATCTATCTATCTATCTATCTGTCTGCCTATTTGTCGATCTACCTACCTACCTATTTGTCTGTCTGTCTGTCTGTCTGTCTCTCTCTCTCTCTCTCCCCCCTCTCTCTTCCCCCC
>NC_068991.1:68540862-68542894 GCF_001194135.2 Octopus bimaculoides
ATATATATATATATATATATATATATATATATACATACATACACATTGTATATGTATACATCTACATATGTATGTATATGTATGCAAACACTCAAATACTCTCCAGAATACTTATTGGACCGTAACAGAATTACAAAGCCACGATACGTCTGCTACATCATCGCACTAGATTTAGACTGATAATGTTAAGACCAACGACAACACCACACGTGACGGTTACAGTAACCCCCCAAAAACAAAACAGAAGAATAGAAAAACGGGGAAGATATTTTCTGGGGAACAGAAAACGCTCTTATACAGACATAAATCTGTTACATCGACGAAAAAATTTTAAAAAAGAACGCACTTGAGTCCCTTGTTTTGGAAACGTCATGAGCGACTTGCCTACTTATCCATTAATCCATACATGGTTTTAAATATAAAAAAAAATACCCGAAACTTAGAAAAGCTGAATAACATTTTAAACCGGAACCAGGTAAGTTAAGTATGACTTTAAGTCGTAACTCACACAGAGCTGTATACACTAAAAGCTTTGTTCGATACTGAAGACTCGGAGTAACAATTGAATCCTCTTTTTCTTCACTTGTTTTTGTATGTCAGACATTTTACTTGTATTTTGTATGTCAAATTTTACCTTCTGAATATGTACGCAAGTATATTTTCAGTTGTGGGTGGGGGGACGCATGGCCTAGTGGTTAGGGTGTTGTACGGGGGAGATTGGTTTCGATTCCCAGACTGCGTGGAGCGTTGTGTTCTTCAGCAAACCGCACTATCTTGTGTTGCTCTGGGATCACTTCGACATCTAACGCATGGTAACACCCAGCGCACCTGTTCAGGTAACGTCTATTTGATGGATGGAGTGAGCTAATATACAACACAAATCATTCGTGCAGGTCGCGCGGCAAAAGCTGAACACTCATTCGTAGTCTTCGACGGGAGACTGCGTCATCGTATTTTCAGTTAAAGTGTATTAAGAGAACATCTGAAAACGTATTTTCCTATTTTTATTTTCATGCCCAAAAGTAATTTCACTTTGAGTTAAATGGGTTAAACTCGTTTTGATGACACAAAACGGATGTCTGTGTGTCTTTTATCTTTTACCTGTTACAGTCGTTAGACTATGGTCATGCTAGGGCACCGCCTTTCACTTTGTTTTCAGTCGAATGAATCGACCCCAGTACTTATTTTCTAAACCTGGTACTTATTCGATCGGTCTCTTTTGCCGAACTGCGAAGTCACAGAGACATAAACACACCAACATCGGTTGTCAGGTGATGATGGTGGGGCTAACACACACACACACACACACACACACATACATATATACGACGGGCGTCTTTCAGTTTCCATCTAACAAATCCATTCACAAGGCTTTGGTCGGCCCGAGGCTATAGTAGAAGACACTTGCCACACAAGGTGCCACACAGTGGGACTGAACCCGGAACCACGTGGTTGGTAAGCAAGCTTCTTACCATACAGACGTTTTCCAATTTTTGATTATAACCATGAAGTTTAACTGATATTAAATATGAATGTTGATCACATTTTCCGTCTCCATTTTCTACGAGGATGATGGATGCATACAAAACCAAATGTACGGCATATAAAACAAATAAGACATGGATATCTAAGGTATCTAAGTGACCATTTTATTTACCTTTATATAGCTTACGGAGGCGCAATGGCCTAGTGGTTAGGGCACCTGACTCGCGGTCATAGAATCACGGTTTCGATTCCCAGACCGGGCGTTGTGAGTGTTTATTGAGCGAAAACGCCTAAAGCCCCACGAGGCTCCGGCAGGGGATGGTGGCGATCTCTGCTGTACTTTTTCACCACAACTTTCTCTCACTCTTACTTCCTGTTTCTGTTGTACCTGTAATTCAGCCTTGTCACACTGTGTCACGCTGAATATCCCCGAGAACTACGTTAAGGGTACACATATCTGTGGAGTGCTCAGCCACTTGCACGTTAATTTCACGAGCAGGATGTTCCGTTGATCGGATCAACTGCAACCCTCGACGTCGTAAGCGAC
>NC_068991.1:68543293-68544130 GCF_001194135.2 Octopus bimaculoides
TATATATATAGCATGTATATATGTGCCTTCGTGTTTTTTTGTGTTTCCACGGCCATGTTTGTCGTTATATAGATATAAATGGATATATATATATATTGGTACATTGGCATATGCTGAGAATAAGAAGTGAGAGAGAGAGAGAGAGAGAGAGAGAGAGAGAGAGAGAGAGAGATAGAGAGAGAGAGAGAGAAAGAAGAAAGATTAAAACAATGGATAGACTGAAAGTTTGGGAGTGCGAATGGATAGGTAGATAGTTGGCTGGATGCATAGACAGAGAGACACATAGATAAATGGACACAAAGAAAGAAAGCCAGAAAAAAGAAAGAATGAAAGAAGGAAAGAATGATAGATAGATAGATAGATAGAATGATGGATAGGTGTATCTATCTGAGTTGATTCCGTAGTCATTGTACACATCTCTCGCCTGCCGAGATATCAACTTTGACGCTAAGTAACGATTTAGTTCGGATTCTTAGACTTATAGAAACCCCATCCGGATGAGTGAAGATGCGCTTTAATTCTTTTCTTTCTCTCCTTGTTTCTTTTCTTCTTTCTTTGCTTTTGTCGTTTTTTTTTTTCTTTTTTCCTATTCTTCTTCCGCTGCAGTCAATGGTTAATCCATTTGCTTGCCTGACGTGATGAAAGTTTCTGTCTTCACCGAGTCAATGAAATCTCGGATGGCTTTAACAAGACAGCACTCACTCTGTAAGAAAATGGTTTTTAAAGTGTGTGTGCTTGTGTGTTTCTGTGAGTGTTTCTCTGTGTGTTGGTGGAGTGGGTCGGCAGCTTGGGAGAGAGAGAGAGAGAGGGAGAGATTGCGAGTGCGGCAGGCTGGCG
>NC_068991.1:68545709-68548569 GCF_001194135.2 Octopus bimaculoides
TATATATATATATATATATATGATAGCAATACGTTTTGAGATGCCGGTAATGTTATCTCTCAACGATCACATGTCATGGGACCAGCCATGGATGATTATATGTACATAACTCCAACAGGCCCCCACCGGAATACTGCTTTTCAAGTTATATTCTGCTACTACTTGGTTGAATCCGCGTATATTTCTCTGAGTAGTATTCATCGTTTCGTAGTGCGAGAAATATCATCAACTTTATACTACCAACCCTTACAATTCATCGTGAATTATAACGCAGGACCTATTTTGTACTATCGATGAAGCATAATCGAAGTCTGATGATTTAGTCTGACTAAATCTATTGATTTAGTCTGACTTCATTCAAATGCTTGATATCTGGTGAGGCCTAAATACGCTTATTAACCAAACTTTACGTTATATGAAAAACAGTCAGATGATAATAGTTAGGTATTTACGATGTTGAGATATACATATATACCTTGTTTATCTTTGTAATAATGCAGAGTCAAGTACTTCTAGCAAGAATTGATTTGTAATTCCCAATTGTAGATTCAGTCATAGTATATCGCATCAAGATTTGAACTGTTTTGATGCACAAATTACTTTTTCCTTCAATGGTATTTCGTTACAGGTTTATTGATCAATAATTGATCTTTCAATCGCATACGGCCCTTTTGTAATTCTGTGACTTTTCTCAGTCAAAGGTGGTCATTTATTCCCTATAATATTATTTCTTTTATAAAACTGTTACCGCTAAAAACGACTCTAATTCTGTTATTGGTTGGTATGGTGTTGATTTAATTTCCAGCCAAATCTCAGTAAAGGACACTATTGAATATAGCAAACAGTGAATTGAACTTCTCATCTACTGTTAGAATTATTTTCAAGTTGATTGACCTGGAGTAAAGTGAAACAAAGTGTTTTGCTCAATAACATAATGCACCATCCAGTCCGCGAATTGAAACTGCGATCTTACGTTTGACATTTGTACATTAGTATTTTGAAATAAAGAGAAAAATCTCTTCTTATTACTGTATTGGTTCAACTCTAGGTCAGTCTGTATCGCCAGATGTTGTTTCATTATTTTTTTCATCAGATATTTTGTGTAAAACTAGGACTAATTAATGGCCTTTTTTTAAGGGCGGCAGTATTTGATTTGAGAATGATTAATTTGGCTGCTACATCACACGTGTAGATCAAATATAATATTATTTCTCGTAAAAAGTGAAGTGTTACTTTAACATGATTGAGATATTTCCAATGTTAAAAATATTAGATATAACCAAACTAGCCTAAGGTTATTTTAATTTCCGTCGTTACACAAAGCGTTTATAAAATACATAATGTCCACGTTTGTATCCGTAAGAAGGAGGTTGTACTTAGTGAAAAAAAAAAAGAAGTGTTTTGTGAGAAAGTTATTAGTAATCAGTTATGTACAAATAACTATACTCTGCATTATGTGTTGAGTAATCTTTCACTTATTAGAGGGATCTTTTTTTAAAACGGGGGCCACATTTGAAACTTGGAACACTGGTAGAATGTGTCATATAAAACATCTTTTTCTCTTAGTCTTCTTAAAAAAAAAGAAATCCCTAAGTTATTCAATGTTAAAGTTGTCGTATTTCTGTAATTTCAACCAATCACTGACGTCCATTCAGCCGATATACATTAAGTGCCGACTACATAAACAAACGATTCTGAAACAATTCTATCGGTGATAGGGTTAGGGTAAAACAGCAAATTTAAAAAGAAAAAAAGAAAAACGAAGCTATGGAAATGAAATACGCTTTAAACCGCTTAATCAGCCAAAGGAGTAAATGTAAACAACTGAATACTTGTCAGTGATTGGTTGAAATTATCGAAATAAGACAATTTTTTACATGAAATAAATTCGGATACAAAAATATTTTTCTGTTCTATAACACAAAATAGATAAGTATACGAAGTTTGAAAGTCTTTCGGTACCAAAAACACTACGTAAAACATTAATGAAAAATGTGGCCCCCGTTTTAAAAAAGATCCTATTAGAGAAACCAACAGCATTGCCAGTCGATGTTGCAGCTATTTTTTGTATTCTTCTTTATGGTATACATATGTATATAAATGTGTGTATGTGTGTGTATGTATGTATATGTATACACACACACACGTCTTTCATATACACATTCCATATGTAATCTCTTAGTTTCTGTACAACACATGTCTGTAGCGAGTGGTTTAAATCTCAGCCAATGTATTCACTACAAGTTTTTTATATACGTCTTCTCCCCGTTTCTTCTTTGAAGATAACTTTAATCCAATGACATATTTCTACTGGCCGTATATCCATAAGATTCATCGATTATAAACACTTATAGTTTACTGGAGACAGAAGAATATACGCGGAGTACTAAAGAATATTTTCAAATAAATTTGTACTAACTTCACACAAGGTCATCAATCCCCTGATATTATAGGCAGCAGAGGCCTTGTACCTAGAATAGAAAAGAAAAGAATATTACAGGCAACAGAATGCCACCGCAAACATTTAAAACTATAGTCACATCCCTGATATCGTCACTGTTTACATTATTTATATTGTTTACATTTGACGGATATTTGTCCTCATCTGGTCTGTTGATAACACATGGTTTCAGCTGATATACCCTCCAGCCTTCATCAGGTGTCTCGGGGAAATTTCGAACATGGTTTCTCATTCCTAAGGTATTTTTCGATGTTGTTGTTGTTGTTGTTGTTGTTGTTGTTGTTGTTGTTGTTGTTCTTCTTCTTCTTCTTCTTCTTCTTCTTCTTCTTCTCCTTTTCTTCTTCTTCTCCTCCTCCTCCTCCTCTTCTTCTCCTCCACCTCCTCTTCTCCTCCCTCTCC
>NC_068991.1:68549059-68550655 GCF_001194135.2 Octopus bimaculoides
GTTGTTGTTGTTGTTGTTGTTGTTGTTGTTGTTGTTGTTGTTCTTCTTCTTCTTCTTCTTCTTCTTCTTCTTCTTCTCCTTCTTCTTCTCCTCCTCCGCCACCTCCTCTTCTTCTTCTTCTTCTTCTTCTTCTTCTTCTTATTATTATTATTATTATTTTTATTATTATTATTATTATTATTATTATTATTATTATTATTCAGATCCCCAAGACACCTGATGAAGGCTGCAGGGTACATCAACTGAAACGTTGTGTTAACAACAGACAAGGTGAGGAGAAATATCCGTCAAATGTAAATAATGTAAATAATGTACATAATTCCTCATCTCTTAAATATAGAACTGTATCGTCACTATTATCTTACATAGCTCCACCGCTGTTACGACACAATTGAATTTGCAGCCCATCCACGACGCTGCACTGTAACAACTACTTCACAAAATTAAAAACAATACACGGCATTATATCCCTACTGCACTAGCCAATGAAAGCGCCTTTATATAATGTTTATCCTGTTAGATATGCTAGATATAACTGCTAAATCTTCCTGAAATTTCATATTACCGTCTTGGCAGTTGTGTGTTGTTCACTTCACCTAAAAACATAGACAGGATAGTTATGGCTGAAATATCGTTGGTCATATATATGCTCGTGGAGGCGCAATGGCCCAGTGGTTATGGCAGTGGACTCGCGGTAATAAGACCGCGGTTTCGATTCCCAGACCGGGCGTTGTGAGTGTTTATTGAGCGAAAACACCTAAAGCTCCAGGAGGCTCCGGCAGGGGATGGTGGCCAACCCTGCTGTACTCTTTCTCCACAACTTTCTCTCACTCTTACTTCCTGTTTCTGTTGTGCCTGTAATTCAAAGGGTCGGCCTTGTCACACTGTCACGCTGAATATCCACGAGAACTACGTTAAGGGTACACGTGTCTGTGGAGTGCTCAGCCACTTGCACGTTAATTTCAACTGGAACCCTCGACGTCATAAGCGACGGGTGCCAACAACAACAATATATATGCTCATTTAAGACAGACTTGTGATTACAAAAAGCTACTACAATCATTTCAGTACTACATCACAGCATTGATACACCAACACTTCACAACACAGCGTCATAACGTGCCATCACAGTAAAAATCTTTTAATTTCATTACACCTCCACAGCTGAAGTACCCAACCAACCACAATGACTCAGCACTTTAATGCCACATCAATCACAATGCGCTACAGCAAGAGCAGCACTATGCAGCATCCGCATCACAACACGTTGATACCATTACGGCTCTTCAACACCACCTCGTCTCAACTGAATCACACAGCTAGCAAACAAGAAAGTCTTACTTACTCTTTACTCTTTACTCTCTTTTATACTTATTTCAGTCATTTGACTGCGGCCATGATGGAGCACCGCCTGTAGTCGAGCAAATCGACCCCAGGACTTATTCTTTGTAAGCTTAGTACTTTTTCTATCGGTCTCTTTTTGCCGAACCGCTAAGTTACGGGGAGGTAAACACACCAGCATCGGTTGTCAAGCGATGCTGGGGGGAACAAACACAGACACACAAACACACATGCATATATATATATATATATATA
>NC_068991.1:68554628-68555475 GCF_001194135.2 Octopus bimaculoides
ATATATATATATATATATATATATATATATACTCATGGACACACGCTCAGGTATGCGCGCGCACAAATACTCGCACAAAATTATGTACCTATCGACGTATGTAAATATGTGTTGTGAGGCATTCTTATGTATATGTGTGTATGTGTGTATGTGCGTGTGTTATATAATGTGATGTATGTGTGTATGAATGAATCTAGGTATGTGTGTATGTATAGGTATATATCTGTATGGATGTCATATAACATAAATATATGTATTTTGGGGGTTTGCGCATGTACACGATTTAATTTTTCGCCTTAAAAACATTGAAAAAAAAAAAATGAAGTTTAAGCATTTCAAGATTCAGGCAATGCAATGAATATAATATCAAAATAGACAAAGTAAGCAATGTTGAGATAGCATCACCAAGCAACAGCAATAAAAAATGCAGCAACAACAACAACAACAACCACAACGAAAGGAACATCAATAAGAACATCCACAATTGTTATAATGAGAGTAATTATAATATATATACGAAAATAAAACAATAACTAGAAAATATAACTCGATAAATATAAGGAAGAGAATATGAGCAAAACGAAATATTAGTATAAAATCGAAGTGATGAAAAGACTAAATTTGAGTAGAATCATTAGAGGTAGGAGATTGTCATTATTAATCGCAAATTAATCTGTAAGTCATTAGTATATTACACCATGCACACACACACACACACACACACACACACACATATACATATATAATATATATATATTTATACAAAAATATATATACATATATATATATGACTACGTATATATATATAAATATTACATATATACATATATATGATTACATATATATA
>NC_068991.1:68555959-68556826 GCF_001194135.2 Octopus bimaculoides
ATATATATATATATATATATATATATATATATATATATATATATATACGTGGAAATGGATGCGTGGCGTTCGATTATATAATAATACAAATAATATATGTATGCATAAATACGCACATACATATATATGTATATATATACATGCATATATGGGTACATGACGTCCAAAAATGGGAACCAAATGCGAAACGAGAACATAAAACACAAAAGCATGGAAAACGAACTTTCTTTCGAACAACGAAAGAAACATGTAGAGAAACCAGATAGGCAACATAAAGAACATTCCCTTCATCAGATGTCCCCTGCTTTATCTACTCCACGTTTTGAAGGTAGTAACAAGACGCGACTTCGTTAAAACAGTCCTTCCTGCAAAGTAAATTGAATAAATTTTGTGATTTCTGCAAAGGCTTAAAGTGGTAAAAAGAAACGGTGAGGGCAGTTAAGACATGTCGAGTTGACCGAAAAATGGCTCATTTCTCATGCTTTTGTTTTTTATGTTCTCGTTTCTCTTTTTGCCCAGGTTGTTTTGATGTCCTGTTCACATATATGCATGTATATATATACATATATATATAGGCGTAAGAGTGGCTGTGTGGTACGTAGCTTGCTTACCAACCACATGGTCCTGGGTTCAGTCCCACTGCGTGGCATCTTGGGCAAGTGTCTTCTACTATAGCCTCGGGCCGACCAAAGCCTTGTGAGTGGATTTGGTAGACGGAAACTGAAAGAAGCCCGTCGTATATATGTATATATATATGTGTGTGTATGTGTGTCTGTGTTTGTCCCCCCAACATCGCTTGACAACCGATGCTGGTGTGTTTATGTCCCCGTAACTTCGCGCTTCGGCAAAAAGAGACCGATAGAATAA
>NC_068991.1:68559598-68563091 GCF_001194135.2 Octopus bimaculoides
TCATCATCATCACCATCATCATCATCATCACCACCACCATCATCATCATCATCATCATCATCACCACCACCATCATCATCATCACCATCATCATCATCATCATCATCATCATCATCACCACCACCATCATCATCATCATCACCACCATCATCATCATCATCATCATCATCACCATCATCATCATCATCATCATCATCACCACCACCACCATCACCATCTTCATCACTATCTTCATCATCAGCGTCATGATGAAAGGACTCATCCTGGAAAATCCTGTAAACCCTGTTGGAACAAAATCCCATTGCAATTGTTGAGGGACTAGCCGAGAAGCTTGGATTTGGTCATTCAACCATTTATAGACACCTGCGTGCCATCAGAAAATGACTATCTTTGCATTGAAGACAATAGGCGTTCTTCCATCCGGGTACTGCAGAGAGGATGTCATTCCAAAGGCTGCAGGAGTTTGAATGGAAAACGATGCCCCACCCACCATATTCGCCGGACATTGCCCCATCTGATTATCATTTATTCTGCAGTCTTCAAAATCATTTGAACAGAAAGAATATGAATTCTCTAGATGAGGTGAGAACAGTAGTGGAGGAGTAATTTTCGTCACGGACAAGTGAATTTTGGAAGAGGGGACTTGCAAGTCTACCAGATAGATGGAATAGCATTGTAGAAAATGAAGGAGAGTATATTTTAGATTAAAAGAGAACTTTATCTTAATTTTGAAAAATAATAGATTAAGAAAAACGCATTATTTATGGGATAACCAGATATATCCTCTGTTATAACCTTTAATGTGATAGAGTCTCCCCTTGATCGATGTTAAACCCACCCCCGTTTTTGTAAGTTTTGCTTTGTTCTTGTGTGTGTGTCCGTGCTGTAACTTGTCCTTCGATATCGTCCTTCACGTCTTCAGCCCTTGTGGCCAATAAAAGAAACCATTAATTCTACTGTTGTTGGTGGTGGAGGTGGAAGTGGTGTTGCTGGAGGTAGTGCTTGGGTCGCAGTTGACGGACATGGCATGAGAATTTTTCTGGTGGTCAGTGAAGTATAATAACGGGTGTAAGTTTGGCGTAAGGTCAGAAACATTTCGAACGCGGTGCAGGGAAGGTATTAGGTTGATAATGCCGGTATTTCGGCCAGTTGTGACACTACTGACATGTCACACTAGTCTAGCCAAAACTATTGTACTGTGAGAAATTGAATAGGTTTCGTGTGTGTGTGTGTGTGTAGATATATATACGAATGTATGTGAATGTATGTGTGTATGTATATTTGTGTATATGCGCTTTAGTCAACAAGTACTCATCCTTTCTTAATTTTCACTGGTCACTTCTTCACATGGAAATAGTAGTAGTAGTAGTAGTAGTAGTAGTAGTAGTAGTAGTAGTAGTAGTAGTAGTAGTAGTAGTAGTGGTAGTAGCAACAGCAGCAGCGGCAGCAGTAGTAGTAGTAGTAGTAGTGGTTATTGTAGCAGTACTGGTAGTAGTAGTAGTAGTAGTAGTAGTAGTAGTAGTAGTAGTGGTAGTAGTAGTAGTAGTGGTTATTGTAGCAGTACTGGTAGTAGTAGTAGTAGTAGTAGTAGTAGTAGTAGTTGTAGTAGTAGTAGTAGTGATGGTGGTGGTTGTAGTGGTGATGGTGGTGGCGCCAGTGGTGGTAATGGTGGTGATAGTTGCAGAAATAGTAGTAGTAGTAGTAGTAGTAGTAGTAGTAGTAGTAGTAGTAGTAGCAGTAGCTTTACTGTGTTAATGTTATAATATTTATTAAGATTTAGAGAACTAATGGCGGCGAGCTGGCAGAATCGTTAGCACGGCGGGCAAAAGGCTTGTCGGCATTTCGTCCGCCTGTATTTGTATTGTCTCCCTCACCCTTCACCCTCATAGCAAATAACGGAAGTGATAAAGTAACTCAAGGAGCGAGAGTTGTGCTTGTTGGCACTTATTTAACATCTTAGGGATAAATAAAATATACGCCTACTCATGTGTAGAGTTCTATTTTCTAGCTTGTTTCACTAAACCTATGTCGGTTTAGATAAATACATATGGAAATGCTTGAAGAAGTGTGTATTATTTCTTTTACTACCCACAAGGGGCTACACACAGAGGGGACAAACAAGGACAGACAAAGAGATTAAGTCGATTATTTCGACTCCAGTGCGTAACTGGTACTTTTTTAATCGACCCCGAAAGGATGAAAGGCAAAGTCGACCTCGGCGGAATTTGAACTCAGAACGTAGCAGTAGACGAAATACCGCTAAGCATTTCGCCCGGCGTGCTAACGTTTCTGCCAGCTCGCCGCCTTTTCTAGAAGAAGTGTGTTACTTGAAGATGTGTGTGTGTGTGTGTGTGTGTGTGTGTGTGCGCGCGTGCGAGTGCTAATATTTGAATGCAAAAACTACAGCGCAGACATTCAAGAAAATTGAGAGCGTTTGATGTTGAATGTATTTATTAAGCTCAAACTTACAAATATGGTACTCAGAGGTTCACGTCCTCGATTGACAAACGAAATTTGTGCAAGGAATGTAACGAAGGTTAAAAAATACATCTAGAAAAACGGATACAAATAGTAATCATTTGATTGGCTACATGTAGAGAGAATTTGAATGGATGAATACATTTCATCGTTCGTGTATTAGAAAAAATAAAACAGACAGAAAAAAATCTCAGTGTATATAAATAAATAAATAAATAAGCAAAATAGCCATGCAATTCATTCTTATTAACTGAAGTTATCTGAGGCTATTCGCAGAATGTCATTTCTGCTTAAATACAATATCAAAGAAAGAAGTAAAGAAAGACTATCAAAAATTAAAGACAACAAGCAAAACGTGTTAAAAAAGGTACGAGAATCAAATATAGATAGACATGTGTGTGCGTGTGTGTGTGTGTGTGTGTGTGTGTGTGTGTGTGTGTGTGTGTGTACAGAAAATGTTGATTCTAGAACGAGTCCCAAATTGAATTTTCCTTCATAAAACCTAGCAAACTGATCAAAACGTAGCCTGCAGAATGGCACATATGAAATAATTGAGCGCAAAACAGAAAATAAATACAAGACTGGAAATTGATAGAAACTCTGCATATATGACTCCAGAGAATCAGTCAGCCTTATGTAAAGTTGCTCGACAATCTTGCTGATCTTTGTATGGAGTACTCAATTCAAAAATCAAGTACAGTGTAGTACTCGTGATATTGTTTTGTAAATGTAAGTTAATCTTGCCCTGTTGTAATTTAACATATATGTTATATATATATGTTCTTTTATTCTTTTATTTGTTTCAGTCATTTGACTGCGGCCATGCTGCAGCACCACCTTTAGTCGAACAAATCGACACTTAATCTTTGTAAGCCTTGTACTTATTCTATCGGTCTCTTTTCCCGAAACGCTAAGTTACGGGGACATGAACATACCAACATCGGTTGTCAAGCGATGGTGGTAGGGAAGAGACACATACACACAAACACACACACACACACACACACACACACAC
>NC_068991.1:68563101-68563367 GCF_001194135.2 Octopus bimaculoides
ATATATATATATATATATATATATATATATATATATATATATACGACGGGCTTCTTTCAGTTTCCGTCTAAATTACATGTGTATAAACAGATTGAAATGACATGAAACATCATATCATTTCAATCTGTTTATACACATGTAATTTAAGGACAACTACTAATGCTGTCTGTTATTTACTGTCTGCTATGAATTAATCAAATCTGACCCTGAAGAGATACAATATTCCATTTTTTATCACATACAGGAGTGAGTCGGGATATTGCATC
>NC_068991.1:68563377-68563906 GCF_001194135.2 Octopus bimaculoides
ACCCTGAAGAGATACAATATTCCATTTTTTATCACATACAGGAGTGAGTCGGGATATTGCATCGAAATGTACATAGGTCATTAAAAAAGTTTTTACGATGGATCGCGTTTATAGCTCTTATTTAAATAGGTATGCACACAAAATTGTATGATTAACAACCTGTCATATGAGAATTTTGCTACTTTGATAACAGGTACAATATTTTTACCACATTTTTGCTAGAGACCTATAATTACAAATACCGGCCATGATGAAATACCACAAGGTATTGAAAATACGTATTCGCCTTTATATATTTAATCCTTTATATTGAACACTCAATATTTCATATATTGAATAAGACATATTCCATATATTCGATAAGACATTCAATACTTCATTTCATTTCATTGTACCATCCATTTTTATATTATATATTATATATTCCATATTCTATATCCCACATTAGTTTTACAAGAATATAAATAAAACTTAAAAAACAGACAGATTTGGAACACTTTTGAATAAAATAAAATAATAATATATATAT
>NC_068991.1:68564162-68567341 GCF_001194135.2 Octopus bimaculoides
TGTGTGTGTGTGTGTGTGTGTGTGTGTGTGTGTGTGTGTGTTTGTGTGTGTATATATGTATATATATATATATATATATACATACATATATACATATATACATGATTACACACACACACACACGCACGCACACACACACACACACACATATATATATATATACACACACAAATATACGTTTACAAACATATACACAAAAGACTCTATCCTTCATTTTGTGTTTTCCATATTTTTACACTTATTGATGTTTATTACATCTCCTTATAATAAGACTCCCTTCTTTCATCCTGTATTTTTTTTTTCGCAGTTACTTTATATATTTCCCAGTTAACATTATTTTCTCGCCAACTCTGACCCCATTTGAACCCGTAGCGGCGTATTTAATTGATGACTAGGTTTCTCTGTTTAGCGCATATTTTAGCTGTTAATAAGATTTTCGTTGTGGTCGATTGTAGCATCGCTTACTACTACTACTACTACTACTACTACTACTACTGCTGCTACTAATGCAGCGTTACTTCCTTCTTTTTGTGTATACTTCTTCAGATGATATTTTATATCGGACGAACATACGCTAAAATATAAATATGTGTGCGTATATATCTATATTTTTACATATATATGCATATATGCATACACATACACACATCTACGCGTATATTGTATATGTACATATACATATTATTTACATATATATTATTCACACACACACACATATATATATATGTGTATAAATAACCGGATAATAATATATCATAATATTTTATTTTCCGATTTGAAATGACCGAAAAATGATAAGCCAACCCTAGTAAGAATCGAACCCACAAATCAACGATAACATGGCTCCTTGCGCTTCCTTTTGGGCCAAATGATCACTCATCAATTTCAGTCAAATTTAATGAATATATCCTTAAAAATTGCCTCTTCAAATCGGAGAATAAATATTATTATGATAAATTATTATACAGTTATTATTAAAATATGAGTCTTACATAGAAGCTTTCTCTCCGTAACTTACAAAACCTTTCTGGTTTGCTTACAAATATATATAGTATTAGACAGATAAATTATATATTAACTAAATTTGGTGGAAATTGATAGATGAGCGTTATTCATAAATATTATATGTAATATATATATATATATATATATATATATATATATATATATATATATCCTTTCTAGCATAGGCAGAATGGTATGATAGAAATTAGGGGGAAGAGGGTAATCGATTTCATCGACCCTAGTGTATAACTGGTACATATTTCCTCGACCTCGAGAGGATGAAAGGCTAAGTCGACCTCGGCAGAATTTGAGCTTAGAAAGTTAAGACGGACGAAATGCCGCTAAGCATTTTGTCCGTTGACGTAATGAATCCACCAGCTCGCCACTTATATATATATATATATATATATATATATATGCACACACACACACACACACGCGCGCACGCACACACACACACACACACACATATATATATATACGTAGTCTGATCAATAAGAGTACTGACTTTTGTCATAGTAACGAAGCTAAATCATGCAGAGTAAAACTTTTTGATACAGATTGACTTTAAACTCTGCTGTGCATGTACACTACGTTTAACTTTCTATCTCACTTCCGCTATTTGTAGTAGTGCTTGGTAGGAAGGTGTGTAGCGTGTGACTATAACACAGAAAGTTGAGTAGAGAATCTGCACTAGATTTTGCGAAAAGTTTAGCGATATCTGCTCGAGGACAAAGAGAAGTTTTCAAAAAGTTTACATCGTTCTCGACACAATCAAGGAGATCTTGTGCAACTGAAACCCGAGTGTCTTTTTGTTAGCTTAAAGCTGTTTTGGTACAAACTTGGGTGACACGCGTCTCATACACAAATCTTCAGTGATAATGGACTGAACTGAACCATAACTCATCTGCACATCCTCTGATAACTCTCGGATGTTGATTCAACAATTTCTCCTCACAGCTGCATGCGCATCTGCGATATTTTTCTCAGTTCTGCTGATTGCAGGTCTCCCATAACCTTCGTCAATATTGACATTTTTTCGGCCATCTTAGGAACGTTTGAACATTATGTGTGGCTCATACACTCGAACCACTGGTACACTTGTGTGCAGCTTGTGGACTCTTCTCCATACACTTTCTACAAATTTGCGCAGGTCTATGAGCAGGTATCGCCATGACAACTTTCTCTGTCATGGTCAACGCGACGATCAGACACTACACACGTTCCCTCCATACACTACTTTAAACAGCAGAAGTGAATAAGAACATTAAAACTTAGTGCGCATGCACAACAGTCCAAGATCTATCTGTGCCAAGCTTCACTCTGTGTGCTTCAACCTCGTTACTATGGCATCAGTCTAGATACTTAGACCTCGTACACATATTTTTACACATACATACTTGTATACACATACATCAATAATCAATACTGATATGTATGTATACGTTTATATACACACACATATATATATAGGTATACTTTCTATAGTGGATTTTCATCGATGAGTTCTTGAAACTTGGTTATTTTCCCTAAAACTATATATTTTATATATATATATATATATATATATATATATATATATATGTGCGTGTATACATATATTTAAATAAATGTATACACACGTACATACACATATATATGTTTTTTATGTATTTATATATCCTTTCCGAATAACTTAATAAAAGCAAATAGGAAATTTCCCTCAAAGAAATTAGCTGAAGGTTAACGGAATAGTCTTTCCGATGGGGGCACGCACAGACACTTGCATGCTTTCACATATACACATATATACACGCACGTGCCAAACACACGCACACACACATACACGTACATACAAAAAATGCCGAGGAAGCCACGTTAATAAAATGGAGCCCGAACAAGGAGAGAAACAACTGACAAAAAAAAAATAATAATAATAATACAAGTCCGTAATAGATGACCAATAAACTATGTATAATTTTCTATAAAAACATATTTTTTATACTTATGCAGGTAACAGGTAATGGATAAACGAATTTTGGTTTATGTTCTTGCTCTGCGCCATATATTAAGGATAAGGAACGATGAACGGTCATGCATATGTATATTATACATAAATATGTATATATGTATGCATGTATTTATATATATATATATATATACATACATACATACATACATAAATATATATATAT
>NC_068991.1:68567995-68569832 GCF_001194135.2 Octopus bimaculoides
ATATATATATATATATATATATATATATATATATATATAGAGAGAGAGAGAGAGAGATGTGTATTATATATATATATGCACATATATACATATACATTTATATATATGTGTGTGTTTACCATATATTTGTGTGTGGATGTTTGCATATATATGTCTGTATATATCTGTGTATTTATGTGCATGTGTGTGTGTGTGTGTGTGCTTATTATATATTTTGTGTGTGTACATCTGTGTATGTGTATGCGTTTGTACGCATGCGTGTGTGTGTGTGTGTGTGTGTGTGTGTGTGTGTGCGCGTGCGTGCGTGAGTGTGTGCGTGTGTATTTACGCATCTTTGTTCCTTGTTAGTTTTGAAAATATTACTACCTTCTTGATACGAAGATCTAGAAGTAGCCATAATTCCATTTCGGAGCCAAAACGGATTTAATGAGAAACACACTGAACCTATCTATCTATCTATCTATCTATCTATCTATCTATCTATCTATCTATCTATCATTCTTAAGGTATTTTTCGCATATGGCGTAGTGGTTAAGAGCGCTGGTTACTAACCACAGGATTCCGAGTTCGATTCCATGCAGCGACCTAAATAATAATAATAATAATAATAATGATGATGATAATAATAATAATAATAACATCGAAAAATATCTTAGGAATGAGAACCCAGGTTCGAAGTTTCCCCAAGACACCTGATGAATGCTGGAGGGTATATCAGCTGAAACGTTGTGTTAATAACAAAGAAGATGAGGACAAATATCCGTCAAATGTAAATAATGTAAATAATGTAATCCTTTTTCCATTTACGTAGTTACACTCACAGGATTTTGGTCGACCTGGGGCCGTAGTTAACACATCCTTGCCATTTAGAGGCTCGAAATTGCGCTCTCGTTATCCGGAAGCGGAGCTTTTACACGTTCACTCAGCCTTGTCTACTTCCTTCAAGCTCACAAACATACACGCACTGGCACACATACACACACACAAGCAGAAACGGAGAGAAGCAAGCACTCACATAGAAGCCTATCATAGACACAGTGATAAACAATCAGAGACTCACAGAGAAGTGAATTGAAGGTGGAGAGAAGTCGCCTAATAGGGATTTTCTTTCTTAAATGCCATGTTCGAGAAAAAACAAAAACAAACGTTAAAAAAGAAATTTTCTTTCTGAGTTTAATTTCCGCTCATAAGTTTTATTTGATAGACTGTCTTTAGCAGTTGTAAAATGAATTACACTGAAGTATGTGACACCTACGTCTCTGGAGAGCATATCTACTCATCAGGTTTCAGCATTTCTCCTGGAATAATCTAAATAAATAAATATATATATATCAAGGAAGCTCATTTGTTTTAATACAAACTTTGACTAATTGTTGTTCTTTTCGGCTATAGCAGTAATTGTTTTATTTATTCTAACTGTTGATTCTTATGATTGTTTTTGCCTCAGGTCAGCTCTGTTCAAGCAAACCTAAGATCGTAGACATTCCAGCGGTGACAAACCAATTTTTTTTTCCAATAGGTGCAAGAGTGGCTGTGTGGTAAGTAGCTTGATTAGCAGCCACATGATTCCAGGTTCAGTCTAACTACATGGCACCTTGGGCAAGTGTCTTCTACTATAGCCTCGGGCCGACGAAACCCTTGTGAGTGGATTTGGTAGACGGAAACTGAAAGAATCCTGTCGTGTACACACACACTCACACACGCATGCGTACAAACGCATACACATACACAGATGTACACACACAAAATATATAATAAGCACACACACACACATGCACATAAATACACAGATATACATATATATATACATACATACATATATATATATATATATATA
>NC_068991.1:68569943-68576457 GCF_001194135.2 Octopus bimaculoides
TATATATATGTGTGTGTGTGTGTATGTATATATTTGTGTGTCTGTGTTTGTCCCCCAACATCGCTTGACAACCGATGCTGGTGTGTTTACGTCCCCGTAACTTAGCGGTTCGGCAAAAGACTCTGATAAAATAAGTACTAGGCTTACAAAGAATAAGTCCTGAGGTCGACTTGCTCGACTAAAGGCGGTGCTCCAGCATGGCCGCAGTCAAATGACTGAAACAAGTAAAAGAATAAAAGAAAAGAATAAAGAAAGTAAAAAAAAACACATTTACCAATATGCATTTGTTTTTACTAATTGTTAAGTTTGTGATTTGCGGTATATTTGGCTCCTATTTCTAGTACGTCAAATGACCACACTGTCTATTACTAGTGAACATTGTGTTCCTTGCCACAAATCAACTCTGATCCTGCAGTTCTATGATCAGGAAGCGTTCCATTCGTGACAACCCTGATGTATTAATATAATATATATAGCAATTAGATTTCCTGGTGTAACCTTATAAGTTTTCCTTAAGACAGCAAGCTTGTGAAGTGAGGGAGATTTGTCTGATCTTTCTAACAGACTGACCGATCACGTGAGGAGTTTCTTCGCAGACATATTAACCCATACATTATTATTGTTGTTTTTTTATCCACACTTTTGTTTTGATTGGACATACATTCAATGGTTTTCCAGCCGTAACCACCCCGACTGTATTTTTTTTCTACACAACAATATGTCCTTCAAACATTACGAAATAGGGCGTTTCCTTCGTTTTTTGTTTTGTTTTTTGTATCTCAAGATCTACATCGTCTGACATCTTTTTATTACAGTACGCTGCGATTTATGGGAGATAGGCATCTATATCTAGCAGGTCAAGTGGCCATATAAAGGCTCCCTTTAACTACTTTTTAGTCTGGAAGAGCAACATTTTATCGTTGACTTTTGTCTTTTTGTTTCTTTTGTTTCTTCACCATTTCTTCATCGAATCTTTAACTTGGCTACTTTTTTGTCCTCTGGTTCTAGGCTATATATCTGGCGTTCCTTTATCATCTACACTCTTAACCACATGCTAGATTCGTTAGAGTGATTGGCCGTGAAATATTCGGGTAATTAACAAGTAAATTATAGCATATTGAATGACGTGTCACTCACTCTACAGTACATCTGCACTTAGTTATATCGCGAAAAGGATCAAGTGGGGTACTGCGTGCACGACTTCGTATTTTTTTCCTTTATACTTCACATTATATACGATTTTGTTTTCCGCTGCCCTTTTCCCCTTTCTTTATCTCTCTTTCCCCACATCTCTCTCTCCCTCTCTTTCTCTTACTCGTTGACTCTCTGTCTCTCCTAATCTATCGTAATCTGATCGCTAGATTTAAAAGAAAAAAAAAAGACCCCAACAATAATCACATAAAACTGTGACAAAATAAAATAAAATAAAATAAAATAAAATAATGGCAGCTACTAAATTCGTGAGTAAAATTGAGGCTTGAAGTCTTAAGTAAACAGAAGTACATATCTTGACAAGAGGTTCGCAGTAATATCCGTGACCGAATGGAGGAAAATCAAGAGAGAAGTAGAGAAAAATAAACAAACAAGCAATAACAATCCGCCATTAGCGTGTTGCCGTACCTGATTCGCCATTGCACTTCTAAGCTTTTGTATCGACGCTCCCAGGCGAACAAGTAGGATCTCCCAAGACATATAAATAGAGGTAGTCTGGCCGTGGTAGGAGTGTTGAGTAGCAGTCGAGTAGCAGTTGTGTAGCGGTTGAGTAGAGATCATCCGAAGGTGCTAGATAGCAGCAGCTTGAGATATAACAGTGGCGACAAGGTTTCTAATAGCACCAAAAATGGAAGAATTACTGAAAGCAGTAGTGAAACAAGAGCAGCAGCAGCAGCAGCAACAGCAGCAGGAGTTAACAGAATTGTTACTGATGGCGAGAAATAGTACAGAATCATTTTCAGCAGATGGTGTTGCAAATCTTTCATTAAAATTTGAGCGAAGATTTATATCGGAAGTAGAAAAGTGGTTGAATCGGATTTACATAGAATGGTAGGTGTTGGCATGGCTGAGTGGTAAGAAGTTACCTTCCCAACCACATGGTTCCGAGTTCAGTACCACAGTTGTAGCACCTTGGGCAGGTGTCTTCTACTATAGCCTCGGGCCGACCAAAGCTTGTGGGTGGATTTGCTAAACGGAAAATGAAAGAAGCCCACCGTGTATATATATTTGAGTCGATGCGTGTATCTTTGTGTTTCTTCTTGTGTCCCCCCCCACCAACACCACCGCCACTGATCGACGACTGGTGTTGGTGTGTTTACGTCCTTGTAACTTTGTGGTTCGGCAAAAGAGCCTGATAGAATAAGTACTAGACATCAAGAAATAAGTATTCGGGTTTATTCATTTGACTAAATCTTCTTCAAGGTTGTGTCCCAGCATGGCCGCGGTCTAATGACTGTAGCAAGTAATGGATAAACGAATTGCGTTTGTTGTTGTTATTGTTGTTGTTGTTGTTGTTGCTGCGGTTGTTTAGCCTCAGATCAACCCTGCTGAAGCTCGCCACTGATCGAAGGTATTCCATCCGTGGCAACCCAGTCTTTTTCCTATGCGCACAAGGACACGGACCACGTTATCAAACCTGTCCCTTTGAAATATTGTAGCGTTTAATTTGAGGGAGATTTCGCTTGTATTTCTAGCGATTCGAATGACCACAGACTTGGGTTGTTTTAACATCTCTATTTAACTCTCGCGATAGTCCATAGTATGGTGGTTAGGGTGTCTGAATCACGATCATAAATTGGTGCGTTCGATTCCTGAACCGGGTAGTGAATTGTCACTATGTACAAGACTTTTCATTTCACACGGCTCCAATGAACTAACCAGGGAATTGTACCAGTCCCCCCACCCCACCCAGTCCCTCTCTAACCCTCAGATTCTTTGTGTTTCGCTGCGTCAAGGATGAGAGGTACGAGAGGGTGGTTATACCTACTCTCGGTTACATAAGCATCGAACGCAGTGAGCGAAAGCTTAGCACATGCTACCACATTATACACAATTGCGAGTCAATGTTTTGGTTGTATAAACCTCAAATTCCACGGAAGATTTTTGAGGTCGAATTCACATCTTTAAAAGTGCCAAGGTGGAGGCACGATGGCCCTGTGGTTAGGGCATCGGAATCGCGGTCGTAGGATCGCGGTTTCGATTCCCAGACCGGGCACTGTGAGTTTTTATTGAGCAAAAACACCTAAAGCTCTACAAGGTTCCGGCAGGGGATGGTGGCGAACCCTGCTGTACTCTTTCACTACAACTTTCTCTCACTCTTTCTTCCTGTTTCTGTTGTACCTGTATTTGAAAGGGTCAGCCTTCTCACACTCTGTGTCACGCTGAATCTCTTCGAGAACAACGTTAAGGGTACACTTGTCTGTGGAGTGCTCAGCCACTTGCACGTTAATTTCACAAGCAGGCTGTTCCATTGATCGGATCAACTGGAACCCTCGTCGTCGTAACCGACGGAGTGCCATGTATATAGTTGTATGTATGTATGTATGTATGTATGAAAACAGGTACAAAGAAATAGAAAAATGTAAAACGATAGGCAGTCTTACATTAGTTAAAAATTGCAGTTATGGAAAGATTTTGTTTAATTATAATTTCTTTTGAATTTTCAAGCTGTGTATCTTCAAGGCGGTGAGCTGGTGGAAACGTTAGCACGCCGGGCGAAATGCTTAGCAGTATTTCGTATGCCGCTACGTTCTGAGTTCAAATTCCGCCGAGGTCGACTTTGCCTTTCATCGTTTCGGGATCGATAAATTAAGTACTAGTTGCGCACTGGTGTCGATCTAATCGGCAGCCCCCCTCCCCAAAAATTTAGGGCATTGTGCCTAGAGTAGAAAAAGAAAAAAAAAGGCTGGAAATCATCGATGTTAGTTGCTTAAAATAAACATTGGCCTTTGAAAAGAAATGCTATCCGGTTATTTGAACACTCCATAGAGAGATTTAGGAATGAATGAAAGTGTTAGAAGAGAAAACTGTGAACCATGAACGATGAATCTCTTCTGTTAATTGACAAAAGGGAGGAGACGAAAAGGTTTCATGTCATGTGATACCATGGCATATTACAATTAGAGAAAACGGCGATGCATGAGCGAACCCCCGGTAGAAGCGATATACAAAGAAGACGAAGGAAATGGTTGAATAACATCAAGACATAAACAGGAAGGAAGTTGTCGGAAAACAAGAAGTTAACTGAGAAAATTGGAGGGGAGATGTTACGAGTTTTACTGTTTATATATATATATATATATGTTTATATATATATGTCTGTGTGTAGGCGTGTGTGTGAGAGTAAGAGAGAGTTTGTGTGTGTATGTATATGTGTATATGTGCATGTGTGTGTATGCCTTTGTGTACATATCTATGTATGTGTTACAATGTCGTTGTGTGAATGTCTGTGTGTGCAAGCATCTATCATTAGTTGGCAGAATCGTTAGCACACCGGGCGAAATGTTTAGCGGTATTTCGTCTGCCGTTACGTTCTGAGTTCAAATTCCGCCGAGGTCAACTTTACGTTTCATTCTTTCGGGGTCGATTAAATAAGTACCAGTTACACACTGGGTCGATGTAATCGACTGAAACTCTTTGTCTGTTCTTGTGTGTCTCCTCTATGTTTAGCATCCTGTGGGCAATAAAGAAACAAAGATTATTTAACGACAGCTAAGGTGGCAGGCTGGCAAAATCGTTAGCACGTTGGGCGAAATACTTAGCGGTATTTCGCCCGTTGCTTTGTTCTGAGTTCAATATCCACCCAGGCCGACTTTGCCTTTCAACCTTTCGGAGTCGATAAATTAAGTACAAGTTGTATACTGGGGGTCGATGTAATCGACTACTCCCACCCAAATTTCAGGCCTTATGCCTATAGTAGAAAGGATTATTTGACGACAGCTACAGTTGTTTTTGCTGTTGCTGGGCCCCAGGGAAGTCTTATCGAAGCAAACTTTTAATTAAAATCATTTAAACTGTTAGCATCCTGCATTTTTTCATGATCCGGAGTATATTGTCCAATATGTCATTCTTTACATAAAACGTTCTGAAACATGAAATTCTTCACAATATATTTCAACAAAAAGGCGGCGAGCTGGCAGAAACGTTAGCACACCGGGCGAAATGCTTAGCGCTATTTCGTCTGTCATTACGTTATGATTTCAAATTCCGCCAAGGTCGACTTTATCTTTTATTCTTTCTGGGTCGATAAATTAAGTACCAATTGCGTACTGGGGTCGATCTAATCGACTAGCCCCCTCCCCTAAAATTTCGGGCCTTGTGCCTAGAGTAGAAAAGGAATATATTTCAACAAAGCCGGAATTTTATTCATCGAAGTAAGTACCAATAAAATCCACACATTTTTGCCAACGAGTTTACAAGTTTGTTTATTCCGGTAACATAAAGATCTGGATTTCTGGGGTTGATGTCCTCCTTCAACGCACTTTCAGCATCGGTTTGATTTTTGAATTCCTTCTCTCGCAGGAAACTATCAAGGTGCTTGAAAAAATGGTAGTCAGTAGCAGAAAGATATGGGGAATAAGCTGGGTGGGGAAGAACTTCGTAGCCAACTTCCTTCAACTTCTGGCGCGTCATTAGTGAAATGTATGGTCGAGTATTGTCATGAAGAATGATTGGCCCTCTTCTGTTGACCAGTCAGGGACAGAGAAGTAGCAGTTTTTCGTCCATTTTGGAAATTTCATGGCAATATATTTCTGCAGTAATGGTTTTTCCGGGTTTTAAGAAGTTATAGTGGACGAATCCAGCAGTATACCACCAAACAGTCACCATAACATTCTTTTTGAACAGCTCAGGTTTAGAGATGTTTTCGGTGCTACATTTTAGTCCAACTACCGAGAAGAACGTTTTTTATTATTGTACAGAATCCACTTTTCATCGCAAGTTACAACATGTTCGAGAAATGGATTGGTCTGGTTACGGAGAAAAAGCGACGAGCAAATTTCATATCTGCGCATTTTCTGATTTTCCTTCAAATCGTGTGGTGTCCATTTGTCTAACTGTTTTGATTTTTCGATAGCATGCAAATGATTGCAGGCACTTTTCTAGTTAACTTGAAGTTCTTTTGCCAGTTCTCGGTTCTACGTGGATCTTTCTCAATGACAGTCTTTAATTGACCACCAGTGTCAGATGGGCGTCCACTACGCTCATGAACTTCTAGGCTCAGGTCTCCGCTGAAAAATCATTTAAAACATTTTCAAGCTGACCACTCACTGGTCATTTCCTCACCAAACGTTTCGTTCATATCGTGAGCAGTTTCAGCGGCCTTACGTCTTTTTTTTTTTTTAAGTTGAATAGGAAAATTGCTCGAATATTGCGCTTTCACCATACCATTTCAGATGGTTGTAACAACGGCAAAAAAATATCAATGTGAGTTTATTGATGCATTTGGGCAAGTCTATGCGTGTATTTTGAAAAAATTGCAAAAAAATACAAAAAAACACGTTTAAAAAACATTCAAACGCCT
>NC_068991.1:68576614-68579186 GCF_001194135.2 Octopus bimaculoides
ATATATATGCGCGCGCGCGTGCGCGTGTGTGTGTGCGTGTGTGTATGTGTGTGTGCATGCTTGTGTGCGGTTGTGTATATATATTGTGTATGACTACACATATAATATAATGTAATAAATATATAATATACAAGTACACACATACATACACATATATGAGAGAGAGAGAGAGAGAGATGTATGTATATATATATATATATATATATATATATATGTTATATGTGCGTATGTATGCTATTGCATGTGTACAGGGCTGATGTTTTAATTACGTAGTGTTACAACAACGAACGTGCACTTAACCATTTTCGTATAATTCATAGATAGTAGCCTCATTGGTTGTCATAATTATGAAGTCACACAATTTATACACACACACACATACACACACACACACACACACACACACACACACACACGTATACATATATACAGGAACTCTTCCGAATACTATAAACAATAACGCCCTTTCTTTTGCGTACATTTTGAAGAGGGACGTCGAACTTCAAATTACAGCTGCACAGCTATAATCTCCTCCTCCCCACAGACATTTTATACTAGTCGTTAATGAACGTTAATTTGCACATATGAAACCCTCCTCTACCTTAGAAATCGTCACACAATACTAAATGTGTCTTCATTGACTACAATTTAAGGCGACATCTTGAATGAGATAACATTAACGGAGAAATTGTGCTGGTTGTAACATAATATACTACTAAGATCTAATCAACATTGGCACCGTTATATTCTCTTTTTCTCTCTCCCTTTTCGCAGAGCTTCTAGTATTTCTCCAATTTCTGTGGTGAATGAACACTGCCGACTCGTGATAAACCTTCGGGGAAAGCCAGTCTTTAAATCAATTTCGAGTTTTATTTTTTTATTTCCTTGTATTTCATTTCATTTGTTTTGTGATTTGTTAAAGCAATTTGACACCCGTTTAAATGTTAAAGGTGCTACAGATAGTTCTGATTGTTATTATGATTATTGGTGGTGCTGTTGTTGTTGTTGTTGTTGTTGTTGTTGTTGTTGTCGTTGTTGTTGTTGTTCAACTCTTGGTCAGTTTCGATTGAGCATGCATATGACAAAAGATATTCCACCCGTGCCCGTTCTTTCTTCGTCGCTACTCTTACAATAGTGTTCATGGAAGTGCACCAACTAATATGATTTTTCCGTCTTTTTGCAGAGATTTGTCGTGAGGATAATAATGGCTGCTATTTCAGCACAGTAGACGTTGAGAATTCTTCGTATAACGATAATTCTGTCGATCTGTAGTTGCTGTTTCTGTTTAGTCGCGAACAAGTTTGTTCAAGCAGAGCTGTAATCAAAAGTGTTCCAACTGCGGCCACCTCGTCTTTTTGCTCAGCATTGTATCATAATTTATATAATTATATGTGATAAAGGTAATTCTATCATTTTGATAATTCTTCAAATTAGTTTTCACATTCGTCCTTCTAGGATCAATAGAATGAACAATGTGATCGATGCAAGAAGAAGTATTAATAATTTGTGGTGTTTCTTATTTCTTTTCTATCACAAAAAAGTATTTTGATAAAGGAAAGCCAGCGCCCAGACTTCTGCATGATTCTAATGAGTAGAAGCTTCCCGGGAATTTAATGAAAATACTCCTGTTCCAATAACGATGTAATACTCTGATCTGAAGGAATAGTCTGAAGAAATCTTTTATTTTCTTCATGTCCACATTGAAACATTCGTAGGCAAATCCTTAGTCACGCACACAGTTACAAACATGCGCATGCATATACAAAGAAGCATACTCACACACAGTTTTCGTACACATACGCAAACATAAAATGAAAGTAGCCTATATTTCCTGTTGTCAAATTACCAATATACACCAATTGACTATTAAACAGCGCGCCATAATCTAACATTGAAAGGTCTAACTCATGAGGTTGAAACGAGACACAAGGCTTTTCATTATTCGTTAAATGATAACAAGAAATATCTGGCGTCAGAATTGCTGCTACGAACCGAAAGTATGTAATGTGAAGGGTTTTGAGGAATTGAAAGAATTCATTTAGAAATTAAAAAATAAATAAAGAAATTAAAAAGTAATTACGGAATTAATTGGTACAAGATACAAGGAGAGAGAGAGTTTATTTTTAATTGGCAGTTCTTGCTTTATATAATCTTATATTCGTTGTATGTGGTATTAATTGCAGTGTCAGAGCGTATGAAGTATTGCCTGGCGATACTCTTCTGAATGACATCGACAACAACAACAACAACAACACCACAAACAACAACGTTTTAAGTTCGTAAATTATTATTGCTTGCGAACATTTCTTGTTGTTGCTGTAGTGTTCTTGTTTTTGTTGCTGTCCTTGTTGAGGTTGGCGATGAAGACGACGACGACGACGACGACGACAACGATAATGATCATGACGGTGGTGGTGATGGTGATGGTGATGGTGATGGGGATGGTGGTGGTGATGGGGATGGTGGTGGTGCTTAAAAGGATGACGACAATGACAACGATGGCAAAGTTGAAAATGGTTGCCCGAACGCTGCTGCTGCTGCTGCTGGTGGTGGTGGTGGTGGTGGTGGTGGT
>NC_068991.1:68579460-68582724 GCF_001194135.2 Octopus bimaculoides
AGAACGTAGCGGAAGACGAAATACCGCTAAGCATTTCGTCCGATGTACTAACGTTTCTTAATTCTTTATTACCCACAAGGGGCTAAACATAGAAGGGACAAACAAGGACAGACAAAGGGGTTAAGTCGATTACATCGACTCCAGTACGCAATTGGTACTTAATTTATCGACCCCGAAAGGATGAAAGGCAAAGTCGACCTCGGCGGAATTTGAACTCAGAACGTAGCGGAAGACGAAATACCGCTAAGTATTTCGTCCGATGTACTAACGTTTCTGCCAGCTCCCCGCCATGTAAAGTTAATATATTACAATACCTTGTGGTTGGTCTTATGTTTTTAAATATATTAATATACTGTACTGTGAGAATAGAATATTATGTCTACTACTAATGTAAGTATGTTGTAATATTCTGTAATTAGTTCAGAAATACTTCATAGTGGTGTGTACTGTAAGAAGTCCCAAAGGTATCTTTTCCTAGATGACCTCTGCGACCTCTAATTTTCAAAGACACACATACATTGGATATGTTATTTAAAAAAACAATTAACCTACAGCTTCTTCCATTGCATGACTTTAATTTTATTCAGCCCAGCAGACACTTTGCAATATCAGTGAATTGTTTATTCACTGGTCCAATATTCAGGACTGGCCGAGGACACTTTGTGTCGTAGGTGACCCGAGTGCTTGCCAAGAAAGGTGAAACGCCCATCTGTCATTTTCGCAGTCGCTTCCGGGAACGACTTCGTTTCGTGCAGCTCCAAAGTATATTGTGTTTTTAACGCAACATGTCCATAAAAGGATATTTCCCGAGACGATCACAACTTCTGACTTTTCGACGATATACATACGCTAAGTATGTCATATAAACACATATCTTAATCTAGAGCTGCTTTTATTACATAATTTGAAATTAATATTCATTTCCTTTACCAGTTTTTTTTTTCTTATATTTCAATATTTTCTTAATAAAACGAGTCCTTTCAAGCCGATGTTATTGTTGTTATTCAAAATCAGTTTAGCCATGACACAGGAGGCCTTTGATGAAAGTGAAGCAAGTCATGCCAATATTGTCTTCCATGTATATCTAAGAAAGGAGCATTCCGTCAGTTACGACGACGAGGGTCACAGCTGATACGATCAACGGAACAGCTTACTCGTGAAATTAACATATAGCTGGTTGAGCACTCCACAGACACGTGTACCCTTAACGTAGTTCTCAGGGAGAGCCAGCGTGACACAGAGTGTGACAAAGCTGGCCCTTTGAAATTCAAGTACTACTAATTTTTGCCAGCTGAGTGGACTGGAGCAACGTGAAATAAAGTGTCTTGCTCAAGGAGACAACGCGTCACCGGGGATTGAACTCACGACCTTACAATCGTGAGTCGAATGCCCCTAACCACTAAGCCACGCGCCTTCGCATATCTAAGAAGACATCATATAATGCTAATGAGATTTACATATCTGGAAAATGATTCGCTCTGGAGACTACAGCTATTACAACATGGACGATGCACATTAACCATTCAGAAACACGCACAACCTGTCCCTCTCACTTAAAATTTATTAGTTGCTATATTATTTGGGTGACGTGTAATAGTGATCTCGCTTATTGGTCTCAGTTGTTGGTTTACGGCCATACTGGGGCATTGACATTAAGGGTTTTAGCCGAATAGATCGATCCCAGTAATTATGCTTTTCTATCAAGTACTTAGTGGAAGCGCGTGGCTTAGTGGATAGGGTGTCAGCACCATGATCGTAAGATTGTGGTTTCGATTCCTGGACCGGACGACGTGCTGTGTTCTTGAGCAAGACACCTCATTTCACGTTGCTCTAGTCCCCTCAGCTGGCAAAGATGAGTAACGCTGCGACAGACTGGCGTCCCATCTAGCTGGGGAACACATACGCCATTGAAACCGGGAAGCAGGGCCCATGAGCCTGGCTAGGCTTTAAAAGGGCGCATGTATTTTATATTTAATCAAGTACTTAATCTGTCGGGCCCTTGTGCAGAATCCCTAATTTCAGTGACGTAAATAAACTATCAGTTATGAAACGGTGGTGGGGACAAACATAGGTTCAAGCAAACACACATGCACACACACTATATATCTACGGTGAACTTCCACACAGTTTCCGTCTTCCAAAATTCACTCACATGGCAGTCAAGTACAGTGCTATAGAATAAAAACTAGTTCAGGGTGCTGCAGAGTGGGACTGAACTCGAAACGCTGTGCTTGAATAAGCGAGCTTCCTAATCATGCAGCCATGTCTGAGTTCTTCATGATTCTGGTGCCTGGCTGACGTTATCCGAATTATTTTGGAAATGGTTTTGTCTGGCAACTGATTTAATCTAAGATCCTATATAGAAACTAAAGCATCTGTGTGTTTCTCTTGCCCGCAAAGCAGGTTGTATTCTGATGTAATTAAGCAGTTTTTCTTATTTTCCCTTTTACTCTGTCTGACAGTGAATGTTTTAGCCAACCCGAAGTTCCTGCCGTGTACTGGATCAAACGTGCAAACATGATTTCAAAATGACTGTCTTAATAACATGTGACATGTGTCCATGGTGAAATATGAAGTGGGTGATTACACGATCTGCTAATAAAATAGCAGAGAAATTTATTATATTTTATACCCTATCGCTTAAAAAATGGAAGGAAGCAATCGATAGTGTATCCGAGATGTTGTTGGAACTCCGTCGCTTACGACGTCGAGGGTTCCAGTTGATCCGTTCAACGGAACAGCCTGCTCGTGAAATTAACGTGCAAGTGGCTGAGCACTCCACAGACACATGTACCCTTAACATAGTTCTCGGGGTTATTCAGCGTGACACAGTGTGACAAGGCTGACCCTTTGATTTAAAAGCACAACAGAAACAGGAAGTAAGAGTGAGAGAAAGTTGTGGTGAAAGAGTACAGCAGGGTTTGCCACCATCCCCTGCCGGAGCCTCGTGGAGCTTTTAGGTGTTTTCGCTCAATAAACACTCACAACGCCTGGTCTGGGATTCGAAACCGCGATCCTATGCATGTAGTTGAGCACTCCACAGACATGTGTACTCTTAACGTAGCTCTCGGCGATATTTAGCGTGACACAGTGTGACAAGGGTGACCCTTTGAATTACAGGTACAACAGAGACAGGAAGAAAAAGTGAGAGAAAGTTATGGTGAAAGAGTACAGCAGGGTTCACATATATAGGTTTATATGTACATATATATAGGCTTATGTGTGTGTATATATATATATATATATATATATATATATATATAT
>NC_068991.1:68583582-68584716 GCF_001194135.2 Octopus bimaculoides
ATATATATATATATATATATATATATATATATATATATATATATAAGTTCAACTATATATATGCAAAATCATGTGTACATGCTGTTACACTCAAAATGTAAACGAGTGTGTACCATCTGCAGAATATTTACGCTTAACATCTCTTTTCTCATTCATTTTTCTTTTCTTTCTTTTCTATCCTTTTGGTTTTCTTTTTTCACACTCTATTTTACATTTCCTTTTACAATATTTTCTGTTTTAGCCTCGTGATGTAAAACACACGGACGTTGTTCGTTTGTAACGAACCTCTATTTAAAACAAATATCACACGTCGCAGTCTAAATTTAGCAACAATGTCATACGAGTGTTTTGAGAGTCGAAGTGCGAAAGGTCACCACTTGTATAGCAATATTCTTACCAGGGATCAATCAATGTTTACCCAAGCTTGTCTTTCACTCAAATACCACGTTTGGGTAAATTATACGCTACTTTATGTTAACTCATAACATTTATATTTATTTTCCTTCTTCACAACTGATTTTTAAATGGCTGACATTTTTTCTGGAGGATCTTATGTTAGTATTCAAGTTAAACCGCTCGGTACTGAGGGCATCCATAAGAAAACATGTGTTAATGGATGTTCTTTTTTGTTTCTTGAAACGATTATCTAAGAAGCAATATTTTATTTTTTATAATACTGTATTTCAGCCGTGACCATCCTGCCATTTTCCATCTTTGTACATCTCGGATAAGTGGAGGCGCAATGGCCCAATGGCTAGGGCAGCGGACTCGCGGTCATAGGATTGCGGTTTCGATTCCCAGACCGGGCATTGTGAGTGTTTATTGAGCGAAGACACCTAAAGCTCCACGAGGCTTCAGCAGGGGATGGTGCCGAACCCTGCTGTACTCTTCCACCACAACTGTCTCTCACTCTTACTTCTTGTTTCTGTTGTGCCTGTAATTCAAAGGGTCAGCCATGTCACACTGTGTCACGCTGAATACCCCCAAGAACTACGTTAAGGGTACACGTGTCTGTGGAGTGCTCAGCCACTTGCACGTTAATTTCACGAGCAGGCTGTTCCGTTGATCGGATCAACTGGAACCCTCGACGTCGCAAGCGACGGAGTGCCAACAATTATGAAATTGGTACGTGGT
>NC_068991.1:68585950-68588200 GCF_001194135.2 Octopus bimaculoides
TATATATATATATATATATATGGAATATCCCGCTCCACTTTGAGTGTGTGTGTGTGTATGGTTGAGTATATATGTGTTGGGGGGGGGGAAGAGTAGTGTGTGAATCTTAAGTTCATGAAATGAGTATTCAAGAAGAAAAAAAATAAGTAAGACAAATAAACAAGAAAAGAAACAGTAACAGAATATACTGAAGGGAAACAAAAAATAAAACAAATGGAATATGGTAATGTGGGACTTTGGAATGAGCAAAGGAAGAAGAAGAAGAAGAAGAAGAAGAAGAAGAAGAAGAAGAAGAAGAAGAAGAAGAAGAAAAGGAGAAGACGGGGAAGAAGAAGAAGAAGATGATGAAGAAGAAGAAAGAGGAGGAAGAAGAGAAGGAGGAGAAAGAAAAAGAAGAAGAAAGAGGAGGAAGCAGAGAAGGAGGAGAAGGAAGAAGGAGAAAAGGAAGAAGAAGAAGAAGAAGAAGAAGAAGAAGAAGAAGAAGAAGAAGAAGAAGAAGAAGAAGAAGAAGAAGAAGAAGAAGGAGAAGAAGAAGCAGAGGAAGAGATGGAAGAAGAAGCAGAGGAAGAAATGGAAGAAGAAGAGAAGCAAAGTAAAAAAGACAGAAAGAGAAGAAAAAGAGGAAGGACTATAGGACAGTGAAGGAAGAAAAGAAAAAGAAAATTAAAAAGAAATAACAGAATAAGAACTAATATATGTAGATATGTTGATGATGATGATGATGACGATGACGATGACGACGTCAATAAAGACAACAACAAGGAGATGACCGCAATTAAGCAAAATGCGATAATGATGATGATGATGTTGAAGAGGAGGAGGAGAAGGAGGAGGAGGAGGAGGAGGAGGAGGAGGAAGGGGAGAAGTAGAAGAAGGGTTAAAAAGAAAAAAAGATAGTGAAAAAGATTACAAAGATGATAATGATGAGGAGGAGGATGAGGAGGGAGAGGGGGATGAGGATGAGGAGAAGGAGGTGGAAGAGGAGAAGTAGAAGAGGTATTAGAAAGAAAAATGAAGATAGTGAAAAATGATGATGATGATGATGATGGAGAAAATGAAACAATAATAACGCCACCACCAGTGCGATCACCACCACCACCACCACCACCACCACCGCAAACAGCAACAATAATATTAATAACAACAACTACAAGACGAAGAAGCTATGATGATGATATATAATGATATTGAAAACAACCACATTGAATGATGGTGATGATGAGGAGGAGAAGGAAGAGGAGGAGAAGAAGGAGGAGGAGAAGTAGAAGGAAGAGGAGGAGGAGGAGGAGGAGGAGGAGAAGGAAGAGGAAGTGGAGAGAGTGAAGGAGGAGAAGTGAAGAGGGTGGGGAAAGAACAAGATCAAGAAGAGCAAGTGGAGAAGAAATAAGGAAAAAGAATGTAATTAATGAACACACACAGAGAGAGAGAGAGAGAGAGAGAGAGAGAGAGAGAGAGAGAGAGAGAGAGGTGGGAAGAGCGATAGTGAGGTGGTGGGAAGGAAGAGGACGCGCTGCACTACGAACCAATATCATAATAGACAAGAAGAGTACGGGTACACTTACGCCTACACACACACGCACACATACACATCTTTATACACTCATACACACATACAGAGATTATATGTCGACTGACAGTAAACTAACTCGCGTCACCACATACCCGCCTCCTACCCACCCATACGCGCACACACTTCATACACGAATACATGCATACGTAATATACATACTCTTACATATGGACAGAGTATAACTGCACACAGTCATACGCATTCGTTAAGAAAAGTAACAAAGATTGACATGAATATACTTACGTACACACACACACACACACAGAATCCTCCCCCTCACACACACATTCACACATATACACACACGCACGCACGCATACGCAAGCTCAGAGATTAACTTGTAATACATACACACAAACACATTATAGCTTACAAATTCACTCACATACACATAGACACGCAGGTTCATTCACAAGCAAGCAGTTCAAGAACGCTCATGTGGGCGTTTATGTGCGTTTGCGTGTATGTGAGTATGTGAGCGTGTGTGTGTATGTATGTGTGTGTAATCGCGCACGTGCGTGCGTGTAATATATATATATATCATATATATACATTAGACACACACACGCACATATGTATGCGTGATATGTGTGTAAGAGAATGTACTATATTCATGCTTTCATATATGTATATACAATAAAATTTTATATATATACATATGTATATATATATATATATAT
>NC_068991.1:68588834-68591149 GCF_001194135.2 Octopus bimaculoides
ATATATATATATATATATATATATATACACGCACAACGCGCACATCTACATTCTACACATTATATAGCGTATCTATTAAGGAAATTGCAGAATCGGCGGCGTCTTAAGCAAAATCCGTCAGGATGAGTGTTGATATGTCAAAAATAACATACCGTGATATTATCAGTTGTTACAGCATCACTTTGAGTTAAAGAAATCGCCAAACACTTTCTTTTATAAGAAGCCACTACTCCAGCACTTTTGCTCTCGCCAGTTTACAAACCAATTAGAATAATTAATTGGTTTATTGTTTCTCTACAATTGCTTCTGAAACACTTTCTGTGTATATGAAAAGACGATTAGACACTTTGATGCGTGGATGTACAGGGCTCGGGTCTGGAGTTGTTTATTTTCTAGGAAGATATATAAAAGAAATGAAGAACGAACTGTCAAATATAATGGGAATGATTTAGAATGAAAAGTGGTAGAAGTTAGATGAATAAGTTCTGATATAGGCACAAGGTCAACAATTTTGAGGAGAATTGGGGTTAGTCAATAAAAGAGACCCTTTTACATCTTCTCACGAGTCCTTCTCTCCCTATGAAATATAGTCCATTGACAACTTTTCTCCACTCTTCTCCACTTTTTATTGCTTTTCGGCTTCTCTCGAATAGGTCCTTTCTATTTTTTCTCTGTCCTCCCTCCATATCTCGACTCTAGTTACTTTAAGGGCATCCATTGATATGCTTCCCTTGTGATCTCCTTTACCTTAAGACCCCAAATTGACTGAGTAACGCCAGCTAAGGGAAATGCTTGGAAACGAATTGTGAGACTACAGACTGTAGAAACTCTTCCCCTCTCTCTTTCTTTCTCTCTCAGTAAATTCCTCAACAGGTTTCTTATTACGTGGAAAGAGAAAGGAAATTTAATCACTGAACAAAATCACAGAAATAACTACTGTAAGATTCTGGATTAATCCTCTCTGACCTGTGTCTAACTTTAACCTCCTCTTGGGCTTCCGAGCAATAACATAAATAGTTGCACACACAGGCAAACTAATGGACAAAATCGGTTGCGTTTTCTTTTACATGTGTTGTTCATGGCCACTTTATGGGGAACCCAGCAGAGATCACGTTTATCCTATTCACACGAAACCGGGAATATGGCGTGACGGACTAACAGGGTAAAAATGTGTGAAACGTTGTCTACTCCTACCGCCGGGGCGCAAAGCAGCGCCTAAACAGTCCCAGTTGGGTTACCTATCTAAGGATGGGGGTCTGCTGGTGAAAACTCGAAACATCAGATATTCGTGGATCACGTCACTCACTTTTGATGCATCACTGTTCATTCTAATGTACCTTTCACGTCGTAGACAAAAATAATTTTTTATTTATAATTTTCGAATTTATTCATTTAAAAAAAAAAAATTTCTATCTTGGAAAAACAATACATACATGCTTTTCGTTTTTAGCAAGTAGGTAATATTTGGTACGAACTGGTATCCGAAAGAGCCTACTGCCTAATATCAACAAATGCTTGGTAGTCGGATTAGATCATTTATATATTTGTCATGAATAACCTATGATCAAGTCATCATTTAGTTTTACAGTTCCAACTATTTAAATAGTCAAACATCGATCACATGATGTTTCAAATTACATTAACATTACTCTGTACGCAAGTCAGTGATGAATACTGAGAACCACTGCCATCTATTCAGAAACTAAGCTATTTCATTGATTATGTATTATCATGTATACAGCGTAGCAGAGATAATCGCCATTGTACTGTCCATCTGACGTCCTAACATTAAGAAAATAAAACACAGGAAGCGGCCATATTACCTCTGACCTTTAACATACTGACCCATCGTATAATTACACTGGTCATAGCAAAATAAATACAGTGGAATATTAAATATGTGTTTCTCCGTTTGACTATCACTGTAACTATATACACTAATGCATAATAAAGACATCTGAAACGAGGAGAATATTAATTAAGCAGCTCTGATTTCCGCAACTTCCCCGATAGTATTTGTACGATTATCTGGTGGCACTCCGTCGGTTACGACGACGAAGGGTTCCAGTTGATCCGATCAACGGAACAGCCTGCTCGTGAAATTAACGTGCAAGTGGCTGAGCACTCCACAGACACGTGTACCCTTAACGTAGTTCTCGGGGAGATTCAGCGTGACGGAGAGTGTGACAAGGCCGACCCTTTGAATTACAGGCGCAACAGAAGCAGAAAGAAAGAGTGAGAGAAAGTTGTAGTGAAAGAGTACAGCAGGGTTCGCCACCATACCCTGCTGGAGCCTCGTGGAACTTTAGGTGTTT
>NC_068991.1:68591159-68591782 GCF_001194135.2 Octopus bimaculoides
GGGTTCGCCACCATACCCTGCTGGAGCCTCGTGGAACTTTAGGTGTTTTCGCTCAATAAACACTCACAACGCCCGGTCTGGGAATCGAAACAGAGATCCTAAGATCGCGAGTCCGCTGCCTTAACCATATGTATATGTATATGTATCTATATGTATGTATATAGTTGAATACATAGGTTAGTGGAAAGCGTTAGAGAATCAAGTGGATGCATGTGTTGGGACTTCATTATCGACCGAGTGCTGTCATCAACAGTAATATCACACCTTCGTGTCGAATATTGTTCCCTTAAGATATACACAGTGAATAATATGTACTTAACCTTAATTTACACACTATGATAATTTTGTCGCATTATTTCGAAGATAAACACGTAGAGGTAATACATTAATGTATTTGGAATGAAAATGGCGAGGTAGTTTAATAGAATACTTCGGTTTAGTGTGAAATCCTAACGAAGAGGCAATAAGAGTCAGGAATACTGAGGTGTCAAAGAAACGTAAAAGTGAAAGAAATATGGTGGCCATGTTTTTTTCTTTTTTGACACGTGCCTCAATAACACTGGCAAAGGTAATTGGTTGGAAAACATGAACTCTAATAGTTAATAGACATATATATATATATA
>NC_068991.1:68596062-68598799 GCF_001194135.2 Octopus bimaculoides
CTGTCAATATTTCACGCAATTAAGGGTAAACGTATTGTGTTATTTCTAAAAACTTTATCCAAAAAACCTGAAAGTGTAACCTCTGTTTTGTCTGTATCAAAAGATAGTTGCTCATCTGCTAATCAGTGAAAAGCGAAAGAAATTGGAATACAATGAATACTTAATACAATTTATATACTTTTTGCACAATTTTATAGACTTAATGCACATCTCTATCCCCCTTTCCCTCTCACTATTCGCCTTATCCTCTTTTTCCCTCTGCTTTTTCTTTTGTTCTTCGCCTTTCCCTGTAACTAACCACGTGATAGTGTTACGGACAGGCTAAGTAATGGAGAAAAAAACTCTTAGTCAAAAAGATATACATTTCACTCACCCTCACCTTTCCCTTCCACTCTCCCTTCAACTATCACGTGGAAGCGCCACGGACCGGCTAAGTAACGGCGTGACGAGCAGGGCTAAGTAACGGTGTGACGACGTGCTGTTTTCTGTTGTTCATGTACAGTAAGGAGGCTTCGATCCTCCTCACTGAAATCAACAGTTCTTCAACCTTAGCTCTGAATCCAACGCTTCTCCACATGTTTTTGGCAATCATCTTTATCTAACACCCTGTATTTATGTTTCACAGGTATTGGCCATGTATTGACTTCCCCAAATATCATTTTAGCATTGCAATCTTGAGCCTTTTTTTCTTCATATCACTTTTTTTAGTATTCTAACCATTTCGTTCGCTGTTTCATTTTTTCTACTCATAACTGTTCGACATTGCAGTTAATATATTATGTTTGTTCGTCTAATCGAACCCTAAAAATAGTTTCTTATTTCCTTTTTTGTAAATAGCTATTTGTGTTCTATAAGAGATAGATTTGCAATCCTGGCATGGTATTTTTTATTTATTTATTATAGTTTATCACACACAGAATGTCCTTATCTACCTGTTACCATAGAGATGAAATTATTGTGCCCTTGAGTGAAATATTAAAAAAAAAATGTATTTACTTGCATCCCCACCCATCTAGTCCTATGTTCCCCCTAAATACAGATAAGATAATTCTTTTTAATTCAGGTATAAGTCTTGAAATTTAGTGGAAGGCCTAGCCCATTAGATCGAGGACTAGTCCATTACATCGACCCCTATGCTCCAATGGCTATTATAGATGTTCTCGATCTACTTTGGATTCTTTGGCATCGAATTTGATGGCAAAGATTCAATCCACACTAGATCGAAAACATCTATAGTTTATCGACCCCGTAAAATGAAAGACGAAATTGAAATCTGTAGAATGTTAACTCAGAACTTAAATCCAAACGAAATGTTGCTAGGCAAAGGAGCGGCTCTGTGGCAAGCAGTTTGCTTCCCAACCGCATGGTTCCGGGTTCAGTCCTACTGCGTGGCACCTTGGGCATGAGTCTTCTACTATAGCCACGAGCCGACCGAAGCCTTGTGAGTGGATTTGATAGACGGAAACTGAAAGAAGCCCGCCCTATATATATATATATATATATGTATATATATATTGACACCGAAAAGATGAGAGGTGAATTCAAACCGCGTGGAATTTGACTTCAGAACATAAACCTGGAAGAAATGTCGATAAGTATTTTGTCCGGTGCGTTAACGATTCTGACAGCTCACTACTTAACAACCCTTTCTGCTATAGACACAGGGCCTGAAATTTGAGGGGAGGGAACTTGTTGATTACACCGAACCCAGCACTTGACTGGTGCTTAAGTTATCGACCCCGAAAGGTTGTTGAAAGGTAAAGTCGAACTCGGCGGAATGTGAACTCAGGATGTAGCGACGGGCGAAATACCGCTAAACATTTCGTGCAGTGCGCTAACGATTCTGCCAGCTCGTCGCCCGCAGCTCATTACCTAATAACGGCTTCAAATTTTGGCAAAAAAAAAAAACAGGAATTCTGGGGAAGGGGTTAAATCGATTACATCGATGTCAGTGTTTAAACCTGTACTTATTTTTTTCGATCCTGAAAGGATGAAACGCAAAGTCGACCTCGGCGGCATTTGAACTCTGAATGAAAAGACGGCCGAAATACGACTCAACATTTTGCCCGGTGCGCAAACTATCCTGCCGACTATCGCTGCCGTAACAATGGAGACGACGCCGACGACAGCAACAACAACAAAATCAACAACAACAACAATAACTCCAGCTACAACAATTCAGTGCTGATGTCGTCGAGACAATAAATATATAACTAACAGAAATATAATAATTAATTATTGTCGCTGTTTCATAACATTGCGATACTGAATCATCAGCGTTCAACTAAGAGATACTTTAAATATTAAATAAAATTACAAAAACAAAATGAAGAAAATAAACAAAGAAAATGAAACGGAACCGACCCTCAACAACAATACCACCACCCTCATCATCGGCGTATTAATTAATAATAGACCAGCTCTATATGGATGTAGCTGTCACGTGACAAGTCTAGTTAAGCTCATCATATTTTTCAAAAGGATTACAATGTGTTGTGTACTAACTCGGTTAACCTTTACACTGAACTTTCACATTGTGCACAGAGAAACTTTTCCCGCCTCTAGTTTTTTTATTGACAATGTAGTGACATTCTTAAGTTGTTCACGCCCACAAAATTCCGAAAGCTTTGCTCAACAGCTTGTGATGATTACTGAAGGACGCAATTATCCTGATGAACTCCCAAGAAAGAAAAGAACAACTTTATACACACATTGTTCATATATATATATATATATA
>NC_068991.1:68599201-68601491 GCF_001194135.2 Octopus bimaculoides
ATATAAATATATAGTTTTAGGGAAAAGAACCAAGGTTCATGAACTCATCGATGAAAATCCACTGTCACATATAGAAAAATTAATAATTAAAAGCACAATAAATGAGTATAATATAATACAAAGTAAATATCATAACGTAAAGATAATAAAATGACTACACGTGTTTCATAACTAATTTTCAAATAGAAAGGAAATTTAAATCGATTAAAATGGATTAAAACTATCGAAAACCAATTCTATTCAAAAATATAGCTCATCTTCAGGTCAAAATACAACAATAATAATAATAAATGAATGTATATATCAACCAACAATAAATACCAAATGAATTTATACAATATACTAAACTTTTGGAAAATTTTACATAATTTGATTCTTCCATTGATGGCTTGTATCTCTAAACTTCTAAATAGCTTTCTGCTTTCTGGTTTCGAGAACTTTGTCTAGAGTGCTTAGGCAGTTTGTTGCGTAACCAAACAGCCACATAAAAACTGAACTTGTAATGTAGCTGCAGTATGTATGCATACATGTAAGTGTATCTCCGTATGTACATATTTGTGCGATTCTATGACACACACGCGCTCGCATCCAAATCTGCTTGTTAATGTGATCACATTTGATTATAAAAGTTGTAACATCTGATGGTGATGATGTGGTTAATTCTCAGTGTCAACGCATTCTAATGTGTGTATTCGTATGTGTATAGACGGATGGCATAGCCAATTATTTAAGAAATACCCTTCTGAAAAAGTGTGTAGGGATCGATTCTACTGCGTGACAACTTGTGTGAGCGACGAGTCAACCCAAGCGTCGAAAGTGAAATTTTGTCAGCCATACACCTTGTACAAATCCGTCGAGTGATTTGCACCTGCAGGTGAACGGTTCGACCGTGTCGCACTCTATGTCCCGTTAATTCTAAGAATCACTTTAAGGACAGGGGTGGTTGAGAATATCTCAGCCACTTCTAACGCTAATTCAATTAGTAATTCATTTGATCGAACAACTGAGAGTACACACATCGCTCTCGACGGAAAGCTCGGTCGTTATCTGTTTGTATGGATACACTTGTGTGTTAACGTATGTGTCAATAGGTGAAATTGTGCATGTGTGTGTTGGTAATAATTTTCAATGAGGGCTTGGATTGAAAGATACCAAATAACATATAGAGAAAATAAATAACAGTTCGGAGTGTAAGTAAATGTATTGTTGGGCCTCTATACCATGATCATTACTGCTCCGGTTTCAGGATGATAACATTATCTTATAGAAAACTTCATATATATATATATATAGATCAGATGTGATCTACTTCTAGTACATTAAATGTCCACTTTAGTGGTCATCGTTATATATAAACATATACTTTAATCTCCTAAGATCTCAGATATTTTTTCTGAATGCGTATACAAAGCTGACCTCGGCGGAATACACCAAACACACACACACACACACACACAGACATGTACATACGTATATATAATATATATACATATATAGATATATAAATATGTATGTCTAAGCAAAGCTGACCTCGGCGGAATATATACATGTATATATATACGTGTGTGTATGTGTGTGTGTGTGTGTGTGTACATATACATATATATGAATATCCGACTGTTCCTATATGTACCTATATACACGAGTTAAATTTATACGCGTACCTATACGTGTGTCTGTGTCGAAAGATAATCTTGAACAAATTAAAGTCATAATAAAGGTAATCTGCTATAAGACCTTGGTACTCTGAGTACGACGCTGATAAGATAGTTCAGTACAAGTGCGTGCGTGGTTGTATGTGTGTGTATGTGTGTATACGTTTGTGTGCGCGTGTGTGTGTTTGTGTGTGTGTCATTTTTTATGTGTTTTGTGTATGTATGTGTGTATGTGTGTGTGTGTGTGTGTGTGTGTGTGTGTGAGAGAGAGAGAGAGAGAGAGAGAGAGAGAGAAAGAAGCGAGAAAGTTTAAGTACCAAATCTAGCACAATCCATATCATGTGACAGATTTCAACCAATCCGAAATACAAACACAAGTTTAAGCCGATTAATATTGCTTTCATTTGGAAATAATTGCTTTCACTCCTTCTCACAAAGGACCAGCACTTTCCAATATAGGCCCTTAATTTTTCCTCTGTCGGTGTACATATGTATATACTTATGAGTGTACTTGTATGTATGTATGTATGTATGTATGTACGTATGTATGTACGTATGTATGTACGTATGTATGTATGAATGTAAGTATGTATGTATGTATGTAATTATGTATATTCATATATATATATATATAT
>NC_068991.1:68601724-68602674 GCF_001194135.2 Octopus bimaculoides
TATATATATATATATATATATATATATATATATATGTATGTATATGCATTTGTATTTATGTAAGTATACATATATGTATATTCATTAATACATACACACACACACACACACACACACACACACATATATATATATATGCATTCATATGCACACGTATATGTGGATATATACATGTGTGCTGTATGTGTGTGTGTGTGTGTCTGTTTGTTTATACACTTTCATATGTATAGTAAGATCTTGCTTTCAGATACGTCCACAAAAGCGACTGCAACGCCATCGGACGTCAACAAGTGCTGTCATTTAAATAAGCCCCTCTTATTTCACACCGACGGGGAAAGACTGAGGTCACACTCTCTCTGTAGACTAACAATTAAAACAGGGGACAGGTGTTAAAACAACACCCATGCACATACACACACACCCACACACACAAACACGCACACATACACGCAACACTCTTAAAACACCTGTAGATCTGAATGAATGCGATTTACGAAGAATTTTATAATGTTAGCAGCTTCCGTGTGAATTCCAGGATCATTACGGAGACTATCCGATTGATGGACATTTATAGTTGTTGGCACTCCGTCGCTTACGACGTCGCTTACGACGTCAACGGAACAGCCAGCTCGTGAAATTAACGTACAAGTGGCTGAGCACTCCACAGACACGTGTACCCTTAACGTAGTTCTCGGGGATATTCAGCGTGACACAGTGTGACAAGGCTGACCCTTTGAATTACAGGCACAACAGAAACAAGAAGTAAGAGTGAGAGAAAGTTGTGGAGAAAGAGTACAGCAGGATTCGCCACCATCCCCTGCCGGAGCCTCGTGGAGCTTTTAGGTGTTTTCGCTCAATAAACACTCACAACGCCCGGTTTGGGAATCGAAACCGCGATCCTATGACCGCGAGTCCGCTGCCCTAACCACTGGGTCATTGCGCCTCCATAC
>NC_068991.1:68602774-68603685 GCF_001194135.2 Octopus bimaculoides
GTCAACGGAACAGCCAGCTCGTGAAATTAACGTACAAGTGGCTGAGCACTCCACAGACACGTGTACCCTTAACGTAGTTCTCGGGGATATTCAGCGTGACACAGTGTGACAAGGCTGACCCTTTGAATTACAGGCACAACAGAAACAAGAAGTAAGAGTGAGAGAAAGTTGTGGAGAAAGAGTACAGCAGGATTCGCCACCATCCCCTGCCGGAGCCTCGTGGAGCTTTTAGGTGTTTTCGCTCAATAAACACTCACAACGCCCGGTTTGGGAATCGAAACCGCGATCCTATGACCGCGAGTCCGCTGCCCTAACCACTGGGTCATTGCGCCTCCATACTCAGAATATAAAGATGAACAATCTGTAAGGCAGTGTGTCTCTGCTAGTTGTGTACCAGGCTCAAAGATTGCTACTTATGTTCTTGTGTGAATCAATTCCTTCATTCACTGACGGTTGTTATGAATCGCTGCTACTGGCACAGCTGAGGTTCCTCACTGTATGGTTTATCTTCAAGGCTTGTCTTCCCTTCTTTAAACTTCATTCCGTCTGTGCACATTGCAATATAACATCTGCATCACTTCACTTAACAACCTGTAGTCAGAATTCTGAAGTAAAATTCGACGAGATGGGCGAGTCGTTGCCATACCGGAAAAGATACTTAGCGGTTTTGCGTTCAAATTCCGCTGCGGTTAACGTTGCTTTTAATCCTTTCCGGTTCGATGAAATAAGCCCCAGTTACGCACTAGGATCGATGTGATCGACTTACCCACCTCCCGAGAAATTGCTGGCCTTGTGCCATGATTTGAAATCAGTATTTATTACATGTATGACCGTGTATGTGTACATATGTGTTTATGTATGTGCACACACACACACACACACACACACACACACACACACACACACACACA
>NC_068991.1:68605430-68606369 GCF_001194135.2 Octopus bimaculoides
ATATATATATATACAGACACACACGTTCACACATCTATCACGTGCATGTTTGTGTTTAATGGTAAGTTATATTCTATGTCTTTGTATTTTTTTTTTACTAGTAGGTTAATACGTATGTGTGAAATAGTGAATGGCAATTTTCTGTTAAGTGTAAGTGTATGTAGGAAAACAACCTCATCCAATAGAAAAGTAATAACATATACGAGTAATCAATATATCAATAGAACGAAAGTATGGAACCAGATACACACGTACACCAACATGTGAATGTATGTGGGCGCATATATCTATACTGTATATATATAGACACACACACATATATATATATATATATATATATATATACATGCATATATATATGTATATATATATATATATAAATGTATGTATGTATGTATATGTATTGATGCATTTGGTATAGGGATACGTATAAAGCGTTCACACATTCAGAGACATGCATCTGCATATATAGACATATACAGGTTATGTATATATGTATACGCTCACAGACACATATTTGTATAGACAGTAAGTAACGTATGATTTCGCTTTCATAGTCAGGAATTCCTGAATGCTAGTAACGCTTATATATATATAAATACCCACAACATACATACATATATATATATATATATATATATATATATATATATATCGTGGCACTCCATCAGTTACGACGAGAGGGTTCCTGATGATTCTATCAACGGAACAGTCTGCTCGTGAAATTAACGTGCAAGTGGTTGAGCACTCCACAGACACGTGTACCCTTAACGTAGTTCTCGGGGAGATTCAGTGTGACACAGAGTGTGACAAGTTTGGCCCTTCGAAATACAGGTACAACAGAAACAGGATGAAACAGTGAGAGAAAGTTGTGGTGATATAATACAGCAGGGTTCACCACCCTGCCGGAGCCTCGTGCAGCTTTAGGTGTCTTCGCTC
>NC_068991.1:68612618-68613433 GCF_001194135.2 Octopus bimaculoides
ATATATATATATATATATATATATATATATATATATATATATATAAGCTGTTATGTGGATGCTGCGTGTCTGAGAATCTTCCGCACATAGACCCAGGAACTATTTTCATACATCTTTCTGAATAGCTGAATTCATTCATATATGTCTGTGTATGTGTATACGCATCCATTGTTGCGCTCGAGTGTGTACGTGTGTGTATTTGCGTACATGCGTCCGTGTATGAACGTATATAACTGTTAACACCGAATGAATCCAGTTAAGCTCAAGTAACTATCTAAATATCCATCCACCATGTTGGCTGTGGTTAAGTAAACGTAACAAAGTACTCTCAACCCTGCAGGAGGTAGCGAAGCTCATTTCTTCATCTTCTACTTTCTCGCAAGCCATCTCTATTTTTTTGTTGTTGTCGTTTGTGTGTTCTTTTTGTTTGTTTGTTTGCTCCTTTTTTTTTCTTTGTTTAATTACTCCTTGTTCAGGTTTGCTTGCGACTGCCCGTACGCATAGCAAAGTCGGGGGAATAAATTGGCCGCGTCAACCTCTTCCGGTCGTTTTGAACACGAGGCAAACTTGACACCGCCACCGTCCGACAAATGAAGCATGCATTCTGTTCGCACCGACAAGCCGTCAAGTGAGGAATTCTGAAAAGGAGTAACGCATACATACATACATACATACATACATACATACATACATACATACATACAAACATGCATACATACAAACATGCACACCTACATACATACATGCATGCATACATACATACATACATAAACATATATACATATATATGTTTATATGTTTATATATATATATAT
>NC_068991.1:68614263-68618560 GCF_001194135.2 Octopus bimaculoides
TATATATATATCATATGTAAGTACATACATATACATGTGTGTGTGTATATACATGTAAGGAAGAAGAAACATCAACAATAACATGAAAAGCAAACAAAATGAAAACATTAAAACAAAGATGGTGAAACTATGTTGAAACTGAAAAAACGATAAAAATAAAGCTTCTCATTCAAAATTGCACCCAATTTGTAAGTTTATCAGACCGCATACAATTCTTTTAAAGTCATTTACTTCAATACTCAAAGAACTGAGAAAAAGAACTCTAACTTAAATACGATAACACGCGCGCACACTCGCACACATACTGGCAAGAACATGCATATACATGCATATACATACATATACATGCATACACGTGAGCTTACATACGCAAGTGTATTTGCTCTTGCGGAAAATATCATATCTACGTATCGTGTAACTTCTTACGTCTTCAAATATAAAGTTTTGGTATTCCAAGAAATTGCATGGAATTTGTACTTTTGGTTTTAGAAGATTGGCCAAGAATCAGTTTATTGTGATGAGAATAACAGCAATAATATTAACGAACCGTCAACTGGTGGACCCAGTTGTTAGAAATAGCAACTGAATATACCTCGTCTCATATATGATTTTCTCAAAGGAAAATGTTATATATTGATATCCTGGATAAAATACACGATGGGTAATAGGTGAGACGCTGTGGTTAATAAGTTGGTGCCTTCAGAAATCATTTGAAGACAATAAAAACAACGAAAACAACGACTACAAAAACAACAACAGCAACAACAACAACAGCAAATACTGCAACAACAACGTGCTCATACCATGTCTTACCTCTCTGTAGCCCCACTTTTCGCATAGTCTCCAATGTAGCACTTTCGCTACCTGGTCCTCTCGTCACAACTCGTACTGGTTTGGGGCAAGTCTAGGGCATTCGTTCGTGATATGAACAATGGTTTTCATCCACTCTATTGCAGATGCGGCACAGAGGGAACACTTGCTCATTCCTCGGGTCGACCCTCCAATTCATGGCCAGAGCTTGGCCCTTCGCTGTAGGTATAGTGCCCTCGGTCTCTTCTTTTATGTTTCCTATCATCAGCCAATCCTATTTTTTCTAGCAACTTCTGCTGTGGCTAAAGTTTCCTTACTTTGACCGAGGTATCTCATTAAGCTGTCCAGTTCAATATGCACGCAGTCTTCCACACTTATCAGTCTCCTTCCTTCATTTTCTCTCTCTACTACTACTACTACTACTACTACTACTACTACTACTACTACTACTACTACTACTACTACCACCATTGTCTTTCAATTTTGTTTCCCTTTCTCGCCGAGTAATTTCCCAACATCCAAGGCAAAGTAACTCACCATACACATTGGTAGGCCATCAAACTAAACACACCGGATCGTTCATTTACAAAGTCCTATGATGGAAAAAGAAGTAGAGGAAAGACCGAAAAAATGAAAGAAGGAAAAATAGCAAGAAGAAATGAAAAAAATTTGTTGTTAATAATAATAATAATGATGATGATGATGATAATAATAATAATAATAATAATAATAATAATAATAATAATAATAATAATAATAATAATAATAATTATTACTATTATTATTCTCGTTTCTGTAATTGGCGCAAGGCGTGAAATTTCGGCAGAGTGGGGTAAGTCGATTACATCGACCCCAGCAACTGGTACTTGTTTTATCGATCTCGAAAGGAGGAGAGTTAAAGTATACCCCGGCGGAATTTGAACTCAGAACGTAGCGACGGGCGAAATACAGCTAAGCATTTCGCCCGGTGTGCTAACGGCTGTGTCAGCTCACCGACTGAATAATAATGACAAAAATAATAATAATAATAATAATAATAATAATAATAATAATAATAATAATAATAATAATAATAATAATAATAATAATAATAACGATGATGATGATGAGGATGATGAGGATGACGGCGATTTAAAATTTTGGCAAAAAGGTAACCAATTTCGTCGGGTTCGGGAGTAAGTCGGCAGTAGCCCAACATGTCGCGTATGTAAACAACAAAATGAAACTGTTGATCACGTTGTCTCCATGTGCATCTCTCTTGCGCCGGCAGAGTATCTCAGCAGGCACGATAGAGCTGTACAATATATTCACTGGGTAATTTCCAAAAACCTGGACCAGCTCCATGATAAAAGCTGGTGGGAACACAAACCACTTCCAGTGCTTGAAAATGATCACATCTCATTACTCTGGAACTTCACCGTTCGAACTCGAATACAGTTTCGTCTGTAATATACACAGGCAAACACATACACATACGAGAACAGTGAAACGTATGTCTTGTTTGTCTCCATTATCTTGGACGTCTCCAGGATTGGGTTCCTTGTCATCATTTCCGGTCAAATTCTGCTAGGGTTCGATCTTTTGTTTTCGAGGAATTCATTCTCATTTTACCCTTCGCGATTTCTCCTCAAGTTTGAAATAATTTTCGGTCAGTTATTATCATCGACAACTGTTGATGAGATGGCGCTGAATATTCTTGATCGGAAATTCTCTCTGAGATTCATCTACAATTTCAATTTTTTTGCCGATCAGACATATCTTTCATCTACCAACCACATGGTTCCGGGTTCAGTCCCACTGCGTGGCACCTTGGGCAAGTGTCTTCTACTATAGCCTCGGGCCGACCAAAGCCTTGCGAGTGGATTTGGTAGACGGAACCTGAAAGAAGCCCGTCGTATATATGTATATATATATATATATATATATATATATATGTATGTGTGTTTGTGTGTCTGTGTTTGTCCCCCCACCATCGCTTCACAACCGATGCCGGTGTGTTTACGTCCCCGTAACTTAACGGTTTGGCAAAAAGAGACCAATAGAATAAGTCCTGGGGTCGATCTGCTCGACTAAAGGCGGTGTTCCAGCATGGCCGCAGTCAAATGACTGAAACAAGTAAAAGAGTAAAAGAGTAGAAGAGTAATTGGTTACGGTACTCTGACTGCACCGTTCAAGTTTCTTCTTAGGATTTAAGCCAGTAATACTAAGCTTGGGGAATATGTAGTTGCTATTTCTGATACTTTCAACGACTGCCCAGATGTTCACTTACTGACCTGTGTTTTATAAATTGCAGAAATACGTAAAAAATCCACAGATTAGCATTTGTTACCGTATATATTATACGCAAAACTATGTATGCTCGCTTGAATCTCCTGCTGTTGCTGTACATCTATGTGGCTATACATTTACGAAATTTGCGGTATTTAGGAGATAAGGTAGCGATTTTCAACCCCGTGCGTTCCGGGAGGGGTTCTGCAGCAGTAAACTGTTTCTTATTCTTCCTTCTATTTTATTTTCCCCTTTTCGCCTTATCGTATACTTGGCTCCTTCAATGCTGGAACGTCATGCCCAATTAACGAATCATTATTTTCGTTATTTTCTTCATGACTAAACAGGAGAAAAACAGAGCTAAAATTAATGGACATCGCTTCGTTGGGGGTAAACATTTTGGCATGTCCGGTCAAACTCCTTGGCAGCGTCCGAAGCGATGTGGAGTAGTGTCACATGCGTTGAAAATTACAAGGAAATAGATGTCCGACTCGGCTAAATTAACTGCGACTGACGAAGCGCACCTAAAAATGCGACGCAACCGTGCGTAAGAATTCTGGTGAGGAAGAATGTAAGATTGGCATGACCAACAATAATACCTTCACCATTTCTATGTCTACTTATTTCCTTAGATTTCTTACCACATATTTTCCCAAACTTACAAAGATTTGGACGTAAACATACTCATAACTATACATATATACATTCATACATACATTCATACAAACGTTACATACGTGCATAAACAGAAACTTATATAAACATACATACGTGCTTACATACGTTCATTCATACGGACATACATATGTACATACATACATATATACATATATACGCCTGCCTACATACGTAAACGCATACATTTATCCTTTTCTCGTATATCTGTGTGTCTATCTATCCGAATAGATACACGCATGTATAATGTACCTATATGTGAGTGTATATGTATAGACGCGTATACATGTATATTTATTGATGAGTATACCTACACACACATATGCGAATATTTGCACATTCATATTAATGTATATACGTACGTACGTACGTACGTGTGTATATGAATAAAACATGAAGATATGGATGAGTATATATATATATATATATATATATATATATATATATATATATATACACAAACTCTCTACTCGAGTGGGCCATGTTGTCTGATTCTTAACTTGAATGACTGCGGCAGGTGGTGCTGCTAAGTTAGACACTGTCT
>NC_068991.1:68618570-68621099 GCF_001194135.2 Octopus bimaculoides
TTAAGGCATAGGATCGCGGTTTCGATTCCCAGACACGGCGTCTGGAAAACACTTAAAGCTCCACGAGGCTCCGGCAGGGGGTAATGGCGAACTCTGCTATACTATATCCCCACAAGGGTGTACATCTTTTCTCATAAGAATCTCACTCGGAGAATTTCTAGAATGTCTTACAAATCTTCACCGTGCCACTAATAAATTGGATTTAGAGAATCCGCGTCCATTTCTGTTTCTCTTTTTTCATGAAACCAAGTGTTTCTATTTTTTTTTTTTTTTGAAAATTTGTTGGTACATAACGTAACGCATCTATGATGTTAGATACAATTAAGAATTCATAGCCATTGTACAAGACCAGTAACTTCTCTTTTACCTAGACTTTTGATCGTACATTTACATCTGCTGTGCAGCTGACCTCGACAATAGCGCATGAATTTTGTTCCCTGTCCCACAGAACAATATCAGGTCTTTTATGCTTGTGCCAAATTGATGTTTTTAATAAAGTGTTCCGCCAGTATTCTTTGTTTTTAAAGGCATGAATACCTGTTGGTTCTGATATGCCTTTGGTGTATATGTCAAAGCAATCCTACCTACGGATAGAATTGTGAATAGTCTTTGCAACTCTATCATGCCTCAGGGATAGTTAGTATCTCGTAGATATTTTGGGAAAGCTGTCCATGATGTGAATGATATTTCCCACACTGCTATAGCAGAGCTGACATTTTTTTTTATCACGCCATGAATGTTTGATGGTATCTTTGTAACTTTTGTTTATCAGGTATTTAGTAGCTATAAACTATTCCTGGATATCGAAGGCATATTCTTTTAAGTGAGATGTAATATATGTGTGTGTATATGTATGTATGAATGTATGCTTATATATATATATATGCATATATGACTCGCGAATATAACCATAGTCAAAATCTTTGACTGATACACAAACACACAGACACATGTGTATGCAAACTGTAAATAATAAAAATTAGAAACAGCAGGAAAGAATCAGCAGGTAGCAAAATATTTATTTGGAATATAAATAATGATACTTCAGTTTCAGCTATATAATTAAAAAAAACGAAGAAGTTTTTTCTAAAGACACAATAATCACACAATTAATAAAATAATAAATTATAGAGATTTTTTTGAAAACTGAAAAACAAGAATTCATATAAAAATTAATTACATGATAATTATTTTAATATCTGAATTCTGAAAATGGAAAATTCTGTTCTTACATTTCAATAAATGAAATACAATTTTTAGCAAAATAAAATAGCTGAATATAAAAGTCCTCCAAAAAGTTTGGCAAAACAATAATGGATAAAATATAACAAAACCGCATATAAATAAATATAAAAATATATTTGAATTTCGGAGGAAAAAAAAAAATTAAAACAAGCAAAATTCAAGAACTACTAAGGACTTAAAGAACTTTTCTGTAATGATCAAAAATTAATAAAATAAAATTAAACAAGATAAAATAAAATAAATGAAAATTCCAGCAATGTCTTACATTAAAGGAAAGTACTCTTTTGTAGAACTGTCCAATGAGTGATGCATTTCGTGCAGAAAATTTCAAATTCATTTTATTCCAACTCAAATTACAGTTGCCTATTAGCTATGCAATGCAAGTGTGATCAGTAACCTAATACAATAAAAGGGGGATTTACCAGATAACTCCCATCAATACACTCTTCCATCATCATCACCATACTTCCATATTCTCTGTGCAACACTTCAGATATAATCCTGATGCTTTGTGTGTGTGTGTGTGTGTGTATGTGTGTGTGTGTGTGTGTGTGTGTGTGTGTGTGTGTGATATTTTTGTTATTTCTTTCTTATCTTTCTTTTTTGCGGGGTTTGTGTTTTGTTTTTCAAGTAAGTTAATTATAGTTTGCCATCCCCGAATATGGAATAAAAAAGAAAATGAACGAAAATATAAAAAAAAAAATATTAATAAGTACTTTGTGCTACACACGCGCAAACGCACGCAAAATCACACACACAAACACACACACACACACACACACACATATATACAGATATATGCATGATTGTGTGTGTGCAGGTATGTATGCGCACATATGCATACATGCATATATATATGCCTATGTATTTATATACACATGCATATACGTTTGTATGTATATACACATACACATGCATATGCGCATATCCCATATCACATATATACATACACACACCCATATATATATACATATCATACGCACCCCCGTTATATTATATATACATATAGACACATACATATACTCACACACACACATATATATGCATGTATGTCTAAGTACATATATATGTCTGCTTGTATATTACATATAACCTTCATGTTGTTCTGTCATATTCCTTCACACACACACACACACACACACACACACACATACACACATACACACACATATAAATATACATATATACATATATGCATAATGTTGCATTAAGATATGGCACATTTATTTTTTAATACTTCCATGCATTTTTCTACAGACACATATATGCATATGTGTACATATA
>NC_068991.1:68623795-68624483 GCF_001194135.2 Octopus bimaculoides
TATATATATATATATATAAATGTAAGATCCGGGGAACGTGCTGTGGGAAGAAGGTTCGTTTCAAGCAATCCGTAGCAAATTTAAAAAAGACAAATTTCAGGGACAATAGTCGTTTATTGAGGCGGAAAGTTGTGGATTTTTTTTTGTATCGAAGAACGATAAGCTGAAAAGAAGTACTTTTTTATATTCCGCGGTAGGCAACCAGGTTTGCCGGGTGTGCGAATAAGAATACAGGAGTTACGGAATGGAGTAAGTAAAAACCGGGCTACATATGTTTCATAGCGGGCGGGACCCCAGAAGTGTTATATAATTCAAGCGAGGTATATACTGCCAGAATCTTCCATACGTCAGTATGTTCATCCTTGCGACAATGTAACCATTAATTCAATCAGGGTACCCTTGGCCTGAAGAATAGCAGCCAGTGTACACCTCGCTTGGATTTTTACCCCGTCTGAGATGCCGACCGCTATGAAACACATGCAGGCCGGATCATACCTACTCCATTCCATAACTCCTGTGGATTTTCATGGATGAGTTCATGAACTTTGGTTCTTTTCTCTAAATTATATATTTATATATTATATACTGTAAAACTTAATTTAATTTTAACTTTTGATAAATTGAATTTAATTCAGTTATTACCTGTAAATTTGGATTTTCATCCCCAATATTATTATCATTATATATA
>NC_068991.1:68626403-68628887 GCF_001194135.2 Octopus bimaculoides
ACATACATACATACATACATACATACATATATATATATACACATACATACATATATGTATATGTATATACATGTCTATGTATATATATATGCATATAAGTATGCATATAAATGTATGTATATGTGTGTCTGTGTGTCTCTGTGCATCAGACACTTTTTGCATTTATGTTTGTTTGCGTGTTGTGTGCGCTAGTTAATGCAAATTGTTCCAGTGAAATCTGTGTGGTTTCTACAAGATATGACATATATCACGTGTCAATCGCAATTGCCGACAAAACATTCATGTCTTCTACTCTATTTTGTCATCAATTTATTTTAGTTCTATTTTTTTTTTCTATTTTCCTGGCTGCAATTTACTTCTCAAATAAAACAGATATGTGTCTTTGTAAGTGTATGTGGTAAATAATGGCGGAAGATGATGCGAGAAAAATGAGAGACAGTAAGATGACGTATAAAATTGTTATAGATGTGAGGCGTAGTGTGAGCTGGTGAGCGAGCGACAGAGAGAGAGAGAGAGAGAGAGAGAGAGAGAGAGAGAGAGAGACAGAGAGGAAGCAAAGATAGCAAGAGGTAGGGATTGATATTTAATAGTAGTGAGAGAGACTGAGAAATAACGGAAGGTGGGAGGACGTGATAAAATGTAGTGAAGGCGATAGTAAGAGTTAGTACAATGGTGGTAATATTCAGTGAGAAGTAGTAGGAGATGGAGAGAACGAGAGAGTCATAAAACGTGGTAGGTGGCGCTTGAAAAAATGTAATGGGATGGTAGAGAAAACATGGGTGAAGAGAGAAAAACTGTTAAAGATGATGATATAAAAATTAAATAATAACGAAAAATCTGGCGGCTAATTGTTGAAAGAATCCCGGTATAACCTTCTCAGGTGTCAGTAATTTACGCATCATATGTTCTTAGCAGGACGTCCATCATATATTGACAAGCTTATTTGTTGAAATAATCATCAAATGACAATAAAAAACCACATCAGCGAATCATCGCTGAACACGCGAGGCATATATGTATATATATGCATATATATGTACACACACACACACACACACACACACACACACACACACACACACACACACATATATATATATATATATATATTTATATATATATATATATATATATATATATATATATATATATATATATATATATATATATACATGTACATACATATATATATATGCATATATATGTATACACACACACATAGAGATATGTGTATATACGCATATATGTACATATATACATATATGTACATAGATACATGTATATATATATATAGTTGTCTGCATATGCATGCGTGCGTGTGCGTGTGTGTGTGTGTGTGTGTGTGTGAATGTATGTGTTCCCGAGTACGGGTGGTTTGTTAAAAGATGGTGTTTAAATAAATGTCTATACTTATACAGAGAGAAAATATTAATGCTATCTTAATGAGAGCAAGAATAATAGAAAAAGAGACAGAATGTTACAGAAACGATGATGAATTTTGGGAAGACTGGGATAAAGTGAAAGAGAATTATACCTATCTATCTATCTATCTATCTATCTATCTATCTATATATCTATCTATCTATCTGTCTGTCTGTCTGTCTGTCTATCTATCTATCATCTACCCCAATTTTGTACTCCTGCTTTATGAAAGACGTAGCTGGTGCACTTCCAAGAAGCGTCGCTCTGGCATTGTGCAAGAATGATGAGGAGAACCTTTTCCATAAATGTCTATGTCTGTTTCTATGTCACAGCCCATACCTCAGAAAATTTAGCATAATCGCCAGAAGAGGCACCGTATTTAGCTTTACAAGTGTAAATCTACTTACAACACTAATCTTCAGTGAAATTGTTTACAGCGCTTGACTTCAAAATTTCGAGGAGTTTGTACAGCGATTTTCAATACGAAATTCAGCTCAACCCTTAGTGAAAGAGATTTGGCAGAATCCTTAGGACATCGGAAGATATGCTGTATTTCTTTCGACTTACGATGTTCTGCGTTCAAATTCCATCAAGGTAAAATTTACCTTTCATTCTTCAGGGATTAATAAAACTAGAATGAGTTGAGCAAATGGATCGATGTAATCAACTATCTTCCTTTAAAATTGCAGATCTTGTGCCGAAAGTTAAAACCAATATTTAGGTAATTAGCAAAACTAGAGGAATACTGAAATATATTCGTTTCTATTCTATGCACAAGGCCCGAAATTTTGGGGGAGTGAGGCCAGTCGATTAGATCGACCCCAATACGCAACTGGTACTTAATTTATCGACCTCGAAAGGATGAAAGGCAAAGTCGTTTCTGCCAGCTTGCCACCTTGTAGAAAATCGGAGGCTGCTTGTGGGTTCGAAACCACGTCTCCTATAAAAAGAACAGGCGTTTTACCATTGTACCCAGGCAATCCTTCAGTAGCACATTATATTGGCCAGCAATTTCGGGATAAGTGCTGAAGTGACATTTACGTTATTATTTTCTACTCTAGG
>NC_068991.1:68629944-68630785 GCF_001194135.2 Octopus bimaculoides
TATATATATATATATATATATATATATATATATATGTACACACATGCATATACATATACGTATATATGCATGTATACTTATACATACTTTATACATACTTTATACATATGTCAATGTGTCTCCATATACGAATACATATATACATTCATATATGGGTGTTCGTACGCATATATGTAAACTTCATCTAACAATATGTGAACATAGATATATGTTTACGAGGTTGTGTCACCGCGTATAGATGCCTATGCGTATATATAATTATACATTCTTGAGCGCTTGTGTGTATACGCATATTCAACAAATGTCCTCATATATACACATACGTATTCGTATGCAAACACTCACATACATACACGTATGTATATACATATGGTTATGTATATATGTGTTTGCGTGTTATTAAATTCTAAAGACATAATAATATATTTGCAATGTATGTAATGAAAACAGGAACTAAGGACCAGCAAGAACAAAAAGCGACCTAAAGCTACCTGTCCTCATATTATGACCATATTTAGTGGCAAAAAAAAAAGCTTATTGAGTTGACTCCGTATTTAACTCAAACCGGCTGACAATGAGTCATGAATTGGTGCTTTATTGTCTGGATGGAACACCTTAGTGTAAGTCACGGGGGTGGGTAAATATACGGAGACAAGTCAGCATCGCAGACACGTGTAAATTACGTGGAGTTATTAAGCGCGCGCACGCACGCACACACACACACACACACACACACAGAGAAACGCAAAAGCATATACGTACATACATGCACACACGTAGGTATGTGCGTATATAAGTAATCTATACGAGTGCGTCTGTCCATGTATATGCATATACATGC
>NC_068991.1:68631144-68632752 GCF_001194135.2 Octopus bimaculoides
ATATATATATATATACATACATATATATATACTTATATGTGTATCTTTCTCTCTCTCCCTCTTTCTCTCTAACACTTTGAACTCTATACCAAACTATATTTAAAGAAGACTTCAACGAAAATACTGTTTGTACTTCAAATTTTCATAAATCTTTACTTATATTTGATAAGATGAGATTCATTATCGAAACCCCTAATATTTTCTTTATATAAACTTGAAAATCGTTTTTATTAAATTCCTTCTTAAATTGAAATGTCTTAGGATTTACTTCTGTGCTATTACCGCCTCTATCTTTTGATATATATATATATATATATATATATATTATGGTTGATTTTTAGATGCATTGTTAGGTATATGTTTTCTTAGCTCTCTTCTTGGTGCTATCAGAAAGCAGAATGGCGTCTTCTTCCCTATAGAGTACTTGCTGAACTGAATTCGCCATTGTGCTTCAATTCCACGCTCTTTGAATAAAATACTTTGTGGTGTTTGTTCAGGATCGCAAATTCGATGAAGAGGTCAGACATATTACTTGTTGCCGGATGGAATATTATTGAAAAAAAAAAAAACACCTCACAATTGGCATGAGTTGAACATCTATGATCAAAGGTCGTTTAAATTGATACTGAGGTGGTGTTTAAAGAATGTGTAAGACACGCAAATGAAGAGGTGGATCAGATTATCTATTGAGATCTTTGGATTTCTCTATAGCATTAGAAAGGTAGTTAATCTGAGGTAGCGTGGAATCGAAGAACAATGGCGAATTCAGTTCAGCAAGGGAAAAAGGAAAAAAAGTCACCATTCCGCTTTCTAATAACATCAAGAATAGAGCAAAGAAAACATGTACCTAACTATGCATCTAAAAATCAACCATGAAATATATATATTACTTGGTAAAGTCCGGTTGGATTAACTGGAGCGATGTTAGGGACCTGATTTTCAAAGACTCGAAACACGCTACAACTTATGTAATACCAAAGAATTGCAGATGACTTATGAACTGTTCAAACCAATATAAACATGGCGATTGATTCATCTTCAAAGATGACTACCGCCTCTTTCAGTTTTCTTCTGGTCAATGGCATTTCTGACATTCCGTCTATGACCTCTCAGTTGTCTATTTAGTCCCGCTGCAGATATTCATGCTTTGAAGTATAGATGGCAGACGACAGCTATATCAAATGGATTGTTCGGGTTATTCTGTCCAATATGATCTCTATGAACCGCCATATTTTTCTTTGGATACATGTTGTTGCTGTTATGCTAAACTATCATTTCTCCAAATTTGACCGAATACATTTTTTTCAATATTTAGTTTTGCTTGTAATAGCCGGTTCTTTTGGTCAAACTATAGCATCTCCAGCTTTTTCAGATGCCAACATATCAACAATTGTCAAAGTGTAGTACAACGGTTTTACTTTGGAGTGGTGAAACTATTTTTTTCGTTTTCTGCAAAAGCAACGTTTTAGACTTACGACACTTTTGCATAATAGCAACGACGTACGTAAGCTTGTATATAAGTGCGCATTAAGTTGTATATATGTATGTATTTAAGTTAAATGTATATATGCATGTGTTTAAGTTATATATATATATATATATATATAT
>NC_068991.1:68635787-68638479 GCF_001194135.2 Octopus bimaculoides
TATATATATATATATACACACATATATATATATATATGTGTGTGTGTGTGTGTGTGTGTGTGTGTGTGTGTTTTTCCCCGTAACTTAGCAGTTCGGCAAAAGAGTCCGATAGAATAAGTACTAGGCTTACAAAGAATAAGTCCTGTGATCGATTTGTTCAACTAAAGGCGGTGCTACATCATGGCCGCAGTCACATGACTGAATCAAATAATATATATATATATATATAGTACTGTATATGACTTCAATTATTTATATTATATTACATACATTCATGCATATATATATGCGTGTATGTGTGTGTGTGTGTGTGTGTGCGTGTGGTATGATGACACACCATCGCTAAATACTTAGTAGCCATTCTCAAAATGTTTCAAAGCACTAACATCATTTTAAATCACACACACACATGCACAAAGGCACGCGCACCCGCATACGCACTCACACATACACACACACACACACACGTTCACACACACACCACACGCACATACACTCGCACGCACATTGACTCATCTTGTACACATTGATGTAAACTCAGTCACAGACATAGACACACATAATTATGAAAGGCGAACGATTCAATATACATTTAATGAAAAGGTGATATGAAAGGTGATAAGGAACGAATTATAATCCAAGAAAAGGATTGCTAAAATTATAAGCATAAGATTAGCTGATTGTAAGACGGAAGGTTTTGGCAGTGTGTATGTGTGTGTATATATATATATATATATGTGTGTGTGTGTGTGTGTGTGTGTGTGTGTGTATATATATATATATATATATATATATATATATATATATATATATATATATATATATATATATATATATATACAGATATATATACATACATATCTAAATATTATATATATGCATATATATACATATTTATATATATATACATATGTATACTTATATATATACATACGCATGTATATATAAATATAATATATATATATATATACGTACATGCACATATCTTTATATATGTATATAAACATATAAAATATATATATTTATATAATATAAATATAATATATATATGCATATATATAATATATATTATATATATGTAATATATAGATAAATATATATATAGTATACACAGTGGGGGAAATAAATATTCGTACATGTCAAAATTCTTTATTTATTTAATTTGTAATGAACATAAATGGGATATACCAATGCTATATTTGCATACACAAACATAAACTAGGAATATGCAAAAGAAACTAATAAATTATAGTAACTAATGAATTTATATACAAATATAAATATTTAGGAGTGAAAAAAGTATTCGTACAGAACATAAATAACTGATAATTCTGATTTAATACTTCGTAGCATAACCATTATTCAGTTCCACTTCAACCAATCTCTTCTTGTAGTTCTTAATCAATGACTGGCATGTTTCTTTAGGAATTCTTATTCATTCTTCTTGACAAATTTTCTTCCAATCTGGAATGCACATTGGGGCTCTTGAGTGAGTTTTAATTTTCAAATAACGCCACAAATTTTCAATGGGGTTCAAATCAGGTGACTGGCTTGGCCATTCTAATAATTTTATATTGTGATTGACAATCCAGTTTTGGTAGACTTCGTCGGGTCCTTAGGGTCATTATCTTGACGTAAAACCCACCCTTCACAAAGCTAAAGCTTTTCTACAGAGTCCCATAAATTATTGTTCAAAATATTTTGGTACATCTCTGCATTCATTCTATCACATGTAAATTGCCAGTGCCATTTGCAGAGAAATACCCCTACACAATGATGTTGCCGCCTCCAAACTTTACAGTAGGAATTGTGTTTTTCGGCGAATAGGTGGTACCATCTTTCCTCCAAACATGGTTACGCGAATTTCGTCCAAACAATTCAATTTTTGACTCGTCTGTCCAAAGAACATTTTCCCAGATTGTATCAGATTTATCTTTACGCTCATAAACAAATTTTAAACGGGCATCTCTATGCCTTTTAGTCAACAGTGGAGTTTTTCTAGGAGAGCATGACTTCAGTTCATTCCTATGAAGTTCATTGCTGATTGTTCATAGTGTAACACTAGTCCCTGAATCTAACAAATCTTCTTGCAACTCCTTTCTGGTGATCATTGCGTTTTTCTTCGATACTTCACTCCATTTTTCTTAAAGATCTAGGGGAAATCTTGCGTGGTGCACCGGATCTTATTCTGTTTTCAACAGTTCCCGATTTTTTATATCTTTGAATAAATGAAGATATGGTAGAAAATGGAATACAAAGGGTCTTTGATATTTTCCTGTCACTTTTACCTGCTTTCCACTGTTCAATAATTAAGTTTTTCACTGAATTTGTGAGTTCTTTACTTTTCGCCATTATTACGACACTACTTTATGTTGTCTCAGTGCTGAATGAAGAAGCTAGCGTTTTGACACTTAAAAGTGACCACTGATGAGATTATTGGAACAAACGAGAAAGTTCTAGTAAAAAATTATTCTAACAGTACTTTGTGGCATAGAAACTCATGAATTTATTCTGTACGAATACTTTTTTCACCCCTAAATATTTATAATTGTATATAAATTCATTAGTTACTATAATTTATTAGTTTCTTTTGCATATTCTTAGCTTATGCATGTGTATGCAAATATAGTATTGGTATATCCCATTTATGTTCATTAGAAATTAAATAAATAAAGAATTTTGACATATGTAT
>NC_068991.1:68639045-68639984 GCF_001194135.2 Octopus bimaculoides
TATATATATATATATATATATATATATATGTATATATATATAATACAAAATATATATATATATATATATATGGATGTATATGTATGTATATGTGTGTGTGTGTTTATATAGAGAGTTATAGGGATTTTTAAGAGTGGAAAAAAAGGAGTATAATGAGTAGGAGTAAGAGAGAGGGAGAGGGGAGACAGATAGATAGATAGATAGATAGATAGACAGAGAGAGAGAGAGAGAGAGGGAGAGATGGTGAGGGAGAGAGAGAGGGGGGCAAAAAGTATAAGAGAGAGGGTCTGTGGGAAAATGGTTGGTCAGTGAGAAGATAAGTGGTTCTGTCTGGAAGAAAGGAAAGGAGGGGAAGAGGAAGAAGAAGAAGAAGAAAGGATAAAAAACACAAAAGGCGTTTAGTGAAAGAAGGATAATAAAATGTTTGACAAATTTCCACAGGGTGTATATAATTGTATAGTTACCCAAACGGGTATTTTATATACGACATACCCACAATATCGTATCTATAGGCTCTTCGGTATTTCCTTCAATTTATGTGTTTCAATATTTACGGGATAAAACTGGAGGGCATCACGTCTAATTCCAGGTGTCAACGCGCAAGGTGCGCGTTTGGAGAGTTTCATTGACATACCAATATATGCAGTCACATAGGCGTACCTGTGTGTGTGCGTGCATGCGTGCATCCGTGTGTGTGTGTGTGTGTGTGTCTGCGTGCGTGCGTGCGCGCGCACGCGTGTGTAAATGTATATATATACGTATATATAAATGTACATCTATCTATCTATCTATTTATCTGTCTGTCTGTGTGTCTATCTATCTGTGTAACTATCTTTACACACACAGGTACATACATGCATACATACATACATGCGTGCATACATACATAATATATATATATATATATATATATATATATATATATATATATGTGAGTAT
>NC_068991.1:68640820-68644400 GCF_001194135.2 Octopus bimaculoides
AATACCTATTTCTTTATTGCCCCCAAGGGGCTATACACAGAGGGGACAAACAAAGACAGACATACGGATTAAGTCGATTATATCGACCCCAGTGCGTAACTGGTACTTATTTAATCGACCCCGAAAGGATGAAAGGTAAAGTCGACCTCGGCGGAATTTGAACTCAGAACATAACGGTAGACGAAATACCGCTAAGCATTTCGCCCGGCGTGCTAGCGTTTCTGCCAGCTCGCCGCCTTACACACACACATACACACACACACACACACACACACACACACACACACACACACACATATATTACACACGTGCATGCATCTGTGCTTGCGTATGCAAACTTTGTGTACGTGTCTGTGTGTGTGTGTGTGTGCGTTTGTTTCTCTGTGTGTGTGTGTGTGTGTTTTTATTCTTTGAAGCTGTACACGTCCAGTTTGTCAATGATTCACTTCCGTACAATTCTTCAGTACAATTTGGTCCACTTTCATGTCTGGCCATCTGTCTGTCTATTTGTTTATCTACCCCTCCCTATGTTTATCTGGTTCCGTCGTTCTCCTCATCCAACGGCCGCCGGTCTCATGGGTCAGCGCGTTCAAGTTTTGGCTGGAAGCGATCTACGCTAGGCAACACAGGAGGAATACAGTTATCAATGACAATGGTTGTTTTTCATGATGTGTTATTATCTATGAGCTTAATTATATATCAATGAGTGTTTATATACCTATATGCATTCGGTCTTATTGTGCATGTAAAATCAGATACCTAAACGCACACATACACACACACACACACACACACACACACACACACACACACACACACGCGCATATACATTAGTTCCTGTGTATTAATGCTTATGTATATTTCAGTGTTAATATATGTACTTTTCCTCGTATGTCTTTACGTTCTCATTGGGTGTATAATATAATATAATTTACAAGTACATATATCAGGCTGAGTAAAAAGTAAGCAACGTTTTGAAACATGAAATTCATCACAATATATTTCAACAAAAAGGCGGTGATGTGGCAGAAACTTTAGCACGCCTGCCGAAATGCTTAGCGCTATTTCGTCTGTCATTACGTTCCCAGTTGAAAATCCACAGAGATCGACGTTGCTTTTTATTCTTACAGGGTCGATAAATTATGTACCAGTTGTGTACTGGGGTCGATCTAATCGACTGGCCGCTTCCCCTCAGAATTTCAGACCTTGTGCCTAGAGTAGAAAAGAATATGTATGTATAAAGAATATATATAGAAAAGAATATATGTACTTTTCTACGTAAATATACATAGATTGTTTTTTGTTTGCGCCCTTTTAAAGCCTAGCTAGGCCCATGGGCCCAGGTTTCCCGGTTTCTATGGCGTATGTGTTGTACCTTGGGCATGTGTCTTCTACTGTAGCATCGGGCCGACCAAAGCCTTTTGAGTGGATTTGGTAGACGGAAACTGAATGAAGCCTGTCGTATATATGCATATACACACACACACACACACACACACACACACACACACACACACACACACACACACACACACACACACATATATATATATATATATATATATGTACATGTTTATGTGTCTGTGTTTGTACCCCCAAATTCGCTTGACAACCGATGCTGATGTGCTTACGTCCATGTAACTTAGCGGTTCGACAAAAAAAATTCAGTTAGAATAAGTACTAGGCTAACAAAGAATAAGTCCTGTGGTCGATTTTCCCGACTAAAGGCGGTGTTCCAGCATTGCCGCAGTAGGTATATATGACTGAATCAGGTAAAAGAACAAAAGAATAAATGTGTAATAGAATACACATATATGTGTGTGTGTGTATGTGTGTGTATGTATCTATGTACATACACACGCACACACACACACACACACACACACACACACACACACACACACACACACACACACACACATATGTACAGAATATATGTGTGCATATGCGCAAATATATATAGATATACACGCACGCACGCACGCACACAGGCACACACTAGTAGACACACAGACGTATATCTCTATCTATATGTGTGTGTATGAATGTGCTTATTTGCCTGTATATGTCTATGAATGTAGCGTGTGTATATATATATATAAATCTGTGTACGTACGATTTTGAATTTCCTTCCAACTACAGACTACATACTTATTAAGCGCTTCCGCCGCTCAGAAAGCAAGGTGTGTTGTGGCTATTATTATGGTCATTGATAAGGCCAACAACAACAGCATCAAAGACAACGACGATCGACGATGGCGACGATGATTCGGATGACCACGATGACAATGATGATGATGATGATGATGATGATGATGATGATGATGAGGATGACCACGATGACAATGATGTTGACAATGATGATGATGATGATGCTCATGATGATAATTAGGATCGTAGCATAGATCGTGGTGGCGACGGCGGTGCTGGAGAAAGGTCTTGTGTTAGGGGTGGTAACAGCGTTTTGTATCGGTGATCAGGATCGGGTAGAAGAGTGCTGATTGTCTCCTGAAATGACAGGGTGCTGTGTTATAAAGAAGACCCTAATGAGACAGTCTGTAAGGTTTATATAGCAATCTACCCGATCCGGCCATGCCCACCTCCCTTGCCTATCCCACCTGCAACTCATAGACGCTCTAATGACGATTGTCACTCACACTACTGTCAACACTCACTCCGAACACACCACCCAGGTCACTACAACCCTGAACTCCACTCCACTCCACCTATATCGTCACCACCCTCAACGTGACCATCAACAGCGAGTACCCCGAAGAACTAGTATGTCACTAGCGGCCTACTACCATCACCACACATACCACCACCACCACCAACAACACCATCACCACCACCACCGCCAACACCACCGACACCACCACCGACCTAACCCTAACCCTAACCCTAACCCTAACCCTAACCCTAACCCTAACCCTAACCCCAACCATCCCCAGTCACCGCTACCGCCACCACTACTAATAATACGACCAGCGCCACCAACACTTCCAACACCACAACCATCACTACAACCGCTGCCCACCTCCGCCAACATTATCACCACCATCAACATCACCACCACACACAACCATCATCCCTATGAAAGACATCACCTCTAGCATGAAAACAAGCTCTCTCACCGCATCTCCCGCCTGAGGCAATGTCAGCCATTTTGTAAGCAATAACGCTAACCGAAGAAATATTCTCTTCCCCTCTTATCTCAACTAGAAACCAATAATTATATGTAAGGCACCATATAATTTTTTATTTACATCCGTCTACCCTTCAACAGACTCGAACTGAGAATCTTCCCATTGTTGTGCTCTTAATTCGGTTTACGTATGTGTGAACGCGCATATACATGTACATCCATCCATACATACATACATATATATATATATATATATATATAGGAAAATGAAAAAAAGCCAGAATGCTAAACTGGAAGCATATTTTAGTAAAGATTTCTTCTAACCGGTTTCCATTGCGAAAAGCAAATTATCAAGAAGAAGGAGAATGAAAATGTTTTTTTACAAAGAAGGAAAACCGGTTAGAAGAAATCTTTATTAAAATATGCTTCCAGTTT
>NC_068991.1:68644678-68645055 GCF_001194135.2 Octopus bimaculoides
GGAGTAAGCACATAAAATGTGCAACAAGGTGGAAAAAAGAGTACTCAAATACCAGAGGTAGAGTAATATGCTTTATTTAAAAGCAGCAGAAATATAACAAAAGACTGTTACTCTGAGTTTTACGTTCCCGTTCATCGGACAGTTTTGTTAGAAATGGGAAAGGAATAACAATGCAGAAAGAGGGGCAGAAAGAGAGTAATTGAGAGTGACAGGGAGAAAGAGAAGTGAGAGATAAATCGTAAGATAATGTTAGTGAGTGTTGAACATTGAGAGAGTCTGACATAGAGAAGAGTGCTGAAAGATAGAGTAAGGTGTTAAGAGAGGGTGAGAGAGAGAGAGAGAGAGAGAGAGAGAGAGAGAGAGAGAGAGAGAGAGAG
>NC_068991.1:68645566-68647351 GCF_001194135.2 Octopus bimaculoides
CTCCTCTTCCTCCTCCTCCTCTTCCTCCTCCTCCTCTTCCTCCTCCTCCTCTTCCTCCTCTTCCTCCTCATCGACACCACCACCACCACTGCTACTACTATCATCATCATCATCATCATCATCAGCATTATCATTGCTACCACTATCGTCACGACAACCTCGACTACTACTACCATGACCACCACCAAAACCACCAACCACCACCACCACCACTACCAACAACAACAACAGCACCGCCGCCACCGCTGCCGCTGTTTTGTATTTTATCCGACGCATTCACGTCTTATTAATAATAATGATAATAATAATAATAATAATAATAATAATAATAATAATAATAATAATAATAATAATAATAATAATGATAATAATAATAATGGTAACAAAACGATAACAACAATTTGAGCAAGAACAACAACAATTTAAAAAAGATCTTTGCCCTCAATACATTTATGGTACCAGTTGTGGCGTATTGATCTGTGGTACTGGACTGCAGAATGACAGAATCAAATTCCGTAGACTGTACTGTACATTTAAGGAATCGATTGAGAAAACACTACATTAAACAATAAATCAGGCACTCGGCGATTCTACATCTCCAGAGGAGAGATTTGCAGGAACAATATAAAATGGCAGCTAAAGACGGGCGAAATACCGCTAAGTATTTCGCCCGACGTGCTAAAGTATTATATAAATATTAATAGCAAAGGATTGGTATAAATATATACCAGGCACCATCTGAGTTAACAACAAAACGACCATACTCTGGAATATAACTATGGCTTACAGAATTCAAGATTAATCCACCGGGTGTAGCTGTCAAGAGTTAACAGAAAAAGCAGTATTATTGCTTTTCATCCTTTCGAGGTCGATAAATTAAGTACCAGTTACGCACTGGGGTCGATGTAATCGACTTAATCCCTTTGTCTGTCCTTGTTTGTCCCCTCTGTGTGTAGCCCCTTGTGGACAATAAAGAAATAAGAATCGTTAGCGTGCAGGTCAAAATGCTTAGTGGTATTTCGTCTGTCTTTACGTTCTGAGATCAAATTCCGCCGCGGTCGGCTTTGCCTTTCACCAAATGAATACCAAATATATATTGCGTGTGTTTTTATTGACTAAACTGGCAACATGACCATCCCCAAATACAAACAATATCTGTTTCAACACACGAATTCACATCAAGAATCTTACAAAATGAATATATAAACAGTCTAAATATTAACTAACATCAAAGCTTAAGAGAAAAATGCCTGGCAAAAGAAGAAAAGAAAATACGAACTCTTCTACAATGATGTCTTATTTATAGCGCAATAATGTTATAAATTCTTGGTATTCATTCGAGGGAATAGCTTGATACTGTGTATATGTAGCACTGTGCGAACAGGTACGGCACAACCATACAGATTGACCCACAATTATGCACGTATACATACATATATATAGATAGATGTATCTATGTGTTTTATATACATAAAATTTATGTATATATCATTATTATTATTAAAGTGGAAAAATCATGAGAAAAGCCGTTTCTCTTTTACTCTTTTACTTGTTTCAGTCATTTGAATGTGGGCATGCTGGAGCACCGGCTTTAGTCGATCAAATCGACCCCAGGACTTATTCTTTGGAAGCCTAGTACTTATTCTATCGGTCACTTTTACCGAACCACTAAGTTACGGGGACGTAAACACACCAGCATCGATTGTCAAGCGATGTTGGGGGGACAAACACAGAGACACAAACACATACAAACACATACGTATATATATATATATATATATATAT
>NC_068991.1:68648232-68651646 GCF_001194135.2 Octopus bimaculoides
ACACACATATATATATGCACGTTGCAAAGTAATTGACCCAGAGGTTTAACTGTGAAAGAAAACAATACCAACCAAAATAAGGAAGGCTAAATGACTGAATGGTGATGCCATACGTTTTGTCAACTCTGGGTAGCTGGGTAAATGTTGGGATAAATGGAGGCTGCAAAATGGCGGATTGTTGTACAAGAGAAAAAAGGCGTTGTCGATCGATTCAACCGAATTTAGTGACACCCGCGCAATTTACAGCGATCGAATTGAGACGTGGTCTGAAAATCGTCGAGGGATTCTTTTTCATATTTTGTTTTATTCTGTTTTATTTTATATTTTTCTGCTGATGTTCATTAGTTTTATATTTACTTTTCATGTTTTTTTTTTAATATATTATTGCTTTAATTTTTTACTTTTGTATTTCGATTAATATTTATGAAAGCTCGTTCTTTTCTTCGTTGCCCATTCCGTTACCAACTGCGAGGCAGGTTTGGGTGAGAAACCATACGGGTATTTATTTGCACATCGAATGGATATCACGCATGGTGCTAACCGATGTATCGAGCTATTCTATCCAAAGATGACCAACCATTCATAACGTCATCCGCGCTATAAACAAAATGGCATTTTAGAGAAGTGCATTTCTTTATTTTTCCAACATTTTTTCTGTTTAGTTTTGAGTTAGAATAAAATAAATAAAGAAAAGGCTGCGCAGGATTTCACTTGCGACTAAATTTCAAATCTGTTATGGATGTAAACAGCATGAATGTAGGTGACAAAATCAACATAGCATCAACAATGGCAAGTTTATGAAGAGGAGATAGAAATAATTAAACATAATAGAGGCAAATCTGATTGTCATGTTCATGCGGAAGATAAAGTTAATGATCGTAATAGCATTTTTTTAAATGATTGAGTCGATTCTTCTTCTTCTTCTTCTTCTTCTTCTTCTTCTTCTTCTTCTTCTTCTTCTTCTTCTTCTTCTTCTTCTTCTTCTTCTTCTTCTTCTTCTTCTTCTTCTTATTATTATTATTATTATTATTATTATTATTATTATTATTATTATTATTATTATCATTCAGTAGTCCTATTTTTATAGCGTGCTTTCACTTCACTACCGAGCGCAGCTCTGTGTGCCTTGGGTATGCGCTGTGGTTTGCTGTGATACTCTTACAGTTACTGTATTGAAAGTGTTTTGCGTAGGATGTGTGCAGTGCCTATATCTAACGTAAGACACTATTCTATTAAAGGTGCTCGGAAAAATATGAATGCTTTACTGCTAATTAGTTGTTGCTTGAACTTTCACTAATTACCATTATAATTAGTGAATAAGCTGTCCAATCTACTCAACTCAATTGGACGGATGCAGAAATTTCACAGATTTTCTGTGAAATGTATAGTTATAAAACATCGATATACATTAAACATGATGCATAACTACGTACTTGTAAAAGAAACATGCATTTTGCCAACTCGTTTGAGAATGACGTGCACTATTTGTTATAACTATGCATCATGGCTCAGATTGAGTGATACTATGTTTGATTATCGACTTTTAAGTACTAATGACTTAGAATGTTTGCTCCGAATAATAGTCATAATAATATCTATATATGACGGCATGCAATGAAGCAGAGCATCTGTATGTATATACGAATGTATATATATGAAAGTATTTATATATATGTGTATGTGTGTATGTGATGTTGTGTGTATATATATATGTATGTTTGTAAAGATCTACATGCATAAACATGCTTATATCCATCTGAATCTGTACGTGTGCCTGATTCTGTATACATATTCTTTATGTATATTTGTGTGTATATGCGTGTGTGCGTGTGTGTGTAGAAGTCTCTTTTCTGTAATATCGAATTTGCTCTTCAATTCCTTCACCCCAAAAATCTATACTGCTCCTGATTAAGTAAATGTATACCATTCATACTAATGTAAGACGTATTTTATTTTATTTCTGTCTGAAGAAATTCTCATAGGAAATTTCTTACACCTCTGTCTAACACGTAAAACTCTGTAATTCCAATTAGCAAATGAAACATGTGTAATGGCGAATAGATAATACCAATATATTTTCCAACTTTCTTTTTTATAAATATATATATAAATACATACACATATATAGTTGAAGACGATGTGAGAAGGATAGAGAGACAAAACTAGCAAACTTAGATGAGTAACATATGAATGTTGAGAATTCCATAACTTTGTTAACACTGATGAATGGCGATTAACTATAATGAGAAATATTTTCAGCTTACCGAACCCAATATAGTTCTTACACAGACGAGATTTCTAACAAAACACTATCCGCTATATAAGCAGATACAAGATACCTTAATAAAAGTAGGGATAATCATTGTGGTGAAATTATATACAACACAAAACATTTAAACTGTAAGCTTCCAATATAGCAATTAGCAAAAGAATGAATAAAAAGCAGAAGATACGTATATAATTATCACATTCCATATATTTTTGATGACTAAAAGAGTTTCATATTATCCCAATTCGTTTTTAATTTTATATTCTCATCTTGTATTGTTATTAAATTCTATGAAGTAAAGCAGTGTATTTTTCAGCCTTGTATTATATTTTTTATATTTCTTATATATATATAATTCTGTCTTGGCGTCTTTTTTTTTTCTTTCTAGCAATTAGCAAGAAGAATCAGAACTTGTATTGCTCTTCATGTTTAAAAATAAGTCTTCTGTTGCGGAAAAGGGCCGTTCGCTATTCATAACCCATCATTTCGTATAATTGGACGTCTCTCTTTGTTCACTTGGATTATTATTATTATTATTATTATTATTATTATTATTATTATTGAGTGAGAGAGCTGTGCATGCCATCAAAGTGACACTGGGGTAAAATATACGAAGCCCATTATACCCTTCATGACTACCCGTCTGATAAGGGTACACAACCATATGTGCGCGACATTGTGGTCTCATATCAAGATAAACAGCGCATGACCTCGCAGGTGGGGCTCAATTAGAATTTTCTTCAGGTCGAGTAGCCCATCCCGCTCAAAAGGTCCTTGAATAAGGTTTGTTTAAGGATGTTGAGCAAAACACCCATGCTTCCAAAGGTGAATCATTCAAACCCTCACAGAATTCCTCTCAACACATGGCTATGATGCTCCCCCACTTCTTCTGCTCATGATCAGAGATGCACATATCATCAGCCATCAAGGACATGCTCAACTGGTTAAGGTCAAACAGCTGATAAGCAAATCTGTGGTATTGAGCAGAATATTTGCTGAATATTTGTAGCCCATCTTTTATACCAAGGCAAAAAATGTACATGATAGCACTTCCAATCAATTAAGATCAGAAGTCATGAGAGCCACTGCCTGGTACTGCATCCGGGCATTTATTATTATTATTATTATTATTATTATTATTATTA
>NC_068991.1:68651656-68652085 GCF_001194135.2 Octopus bimaculoides
CTGCCTGGTACTGCATCCGGGCATTTATTATTATTATTATTATTATTATTATTATTATTATTATTATTATTATTATTATTATTATTATTATTATTATTATTATTAAATACGTCGCACAGTATCCAATATCGTGATGTTGTTGATTGAAGATGTTATATCTACCGGGGGTTTGTACTGTTTGTCAAGTCACAGCAAGGACCTCAGACAAACAGTACTTTACGCAATATGAGTGCAGTTCCGAGTAATGCCGATTTTTGCAATGATCCTAGTTTCCAGATATTTCTTCAGGTTGAGTGGAATTGAACCCAATGAATCGATGACAACAGGGATAATCTTTATGTTTGACTCTCGTAGCTGCCACATTTTGGCGATATCAATTGTCTGGCACTGCCATGTTGATTATATATATATATATATATATATATATAT
>NC_068991.1:68652566-68653867 GCF_001194135.2 Octopus bimaculoides
TATAGAAGGGCACCCAACAAATGGGAGATACATGCATGAACCAAAACAGGTTGATTCAAATTCAAGATGTCTGACGACTAGCATCATGCTTGAAACTCAAGAGTACCAACGAATTTGAATGAAATTATTTTCACACACACACACACACACACACACACACACACACACGCATACAAACACACAAATATATGTACTTAAAGAAACTGTATCATATAATAAGCAAAGAAGAATCTTTTGCATACATCCGTTGTTAACAAGAAAAGAATAGGAACTAACTGGAAAATTATCAAATGAGAAAGAAAAGAAGACGTGGTAAAATACAACACTATCTTCTACATCATAATCAGCAACGACAACAACAACACCAACAATAATAATAAGACACCTCAACTTAAGCAGAATCGAAAATAAAAATAAAAATGATATAAATAAACTAAAGAAAATCAAATGGACAATATAAAAGAAAGGGTAATTGGGATGTTTACAGGTGCCGGATCTAATAAACCCGTTGAGAAAACCCCGAGGGTTGTTTTGCTACGCTTATATTGTAGTGTGTTGAAGCAACATATGCACTGTCAACCGTGAAAAACACAATGAGCGCATGAAGGCAAGAAAAATTGCATGTCACACTTATATGGTAGATGAAATTACTAGTCCGAGGTTAAATATAGGGCAAGAGAATAAATGTCCTGGTTTCACCGACCCCGAGCTTGGCTGCACCCGTTGTAGCTTTAATAGCGTCTGTAAGGGAATAATAATAGACTGGACAGTGGAGAGAATGCAACATGCCCGGTCTTCAAAACTGCACTAATTGCCATTTACGACGGCATGTCGGAGTATATACGTAGCATGGTTTAGAGCGTAGTGGGAGCATCTCGTATATCTAGGCCAACAGGCCTAAGGATCTGGCTTTGTCATTCAGCCGATGAGCTACATGCCACGTGTTTGCTCCATTAGGGTTGTCCTGGGGCTAGCCAACAATAAGAGGATGTGCGTGGATTTGTAGTTTGGGCGTCGGACATATAATCGTAAGATTGCTATTTCGATTCCCGGACGGGGCGATGCGTTGTGTTTTCGAGCAAACCACTTTATTTCACACTGCTCCTACTGGCAGAATTGAGCATTTCCGTGCCGGACTGGCGTCCCATACAGGTGGGAACAGGTGTACAGTAATCCCTCGCCATATCGCGGTTCACCTATCGGGGTTCACTTATCGCGGTTTATTATTTAAGCTTACGTCGATTCCTCCGTGGTGTTGTATTACATTTATAAAAAAATAAATGTTTTACAATATATATATA
>NC_068991.1:68653906-68656079 GCF_001194135.2 Octopus bimaculoides
ATCTATATATATAAATATACAGTTGTCCCCACCAACATCGCTTGATAACCGATGCTGGTGTGTTTACGTCCCCGTTCGGCAGAAGAGACCGATAAAATTAGTACTAGTCTTAGAAAAAATAAGTCCTGAGATGGATTTGCTCGACTAAAGTCGGTGCCCCAACATGGCTGCAATCAAATGACTGAAACAAGTAAAAGAGTAAAGTACTGTCTCTACTTCACGGATTCTCACCTGGGTAGGATTTGGTACGTATATACACTAATCCCTCGATTAGTGTATACACGTGTGGCGTATATACTCTAATCGAGGGATTAGTGTACATACGCAACACAGACTGGCCTTACAAATTTATATGACTCTAATTCTAAGCAACAACAACTACAAAAACAACGACAGCACCAACAAGTAAAACAACAGCAGCAACAACAACAAAAGGATTTATATTCGTTCAGACCAGACAATTATTTCTCTGAGACTTGGCTGTGAGGTTAAGATGCTCGGTTTGCAACTACACGGTTTCGGGTTCGGTCCCTCTTCGTGTCACTTTAGGTATGTGCCTTCTGCTATAACAGCGGATCTAACAATGCCTTGTGAATGAATTTGGTAGATAGAAAAGTTGAAAATACTTGAGGGTTTGTTAGAAAAGTGGAGGCCACAAGTGATAGATAAAAGTTCAAGTGAGGAATAGCAGGCAATTAGAATTAGTAAATCTTCGTTGTTAGCAGTGTCATTAATAGAGACTTGCTTTGCCTTGGACTCTTAATTACTGCTGGAGTCGTTGAGACTCCTCGTGTTATATAGCGTGTCATGGGCGTTTTTTTTTTTACGCCTGACGGAGTTCTTTCTTCTATATTCAACACAGATCCTCTATGTTCAACATAGACTGATACTATACTTTTCGACGCCGAGAGAGTCAAAGGAAAGCCTGACTTCACAGTGTTGTAACTCAAGTGTGATGAGAACCAGAGATGAAATAGTGCAAGACAATCGATCTGTCGCACTAACGAAATAGTCAATATTGTAACGCCATCATTGATACAAGACTCCATTAATTTTAAGTTAAAAACTGACACTTCGACGACGACGATGATGAGGATGATGACGATGGTGATGATGATGATGATGATGATGATGATGATGATGACAACGACATTTATGAATTTTACGTATTTTTTAATTATCCTTTTATGTTCTCTCTTATTATTTCATATCGGCCGAGATGTATTTTTTGTTTGTTTATGCATTTTTTTTTAATCAGTATCATTTCTTTCTTAGTTTTTGTTTTCCATCTCTCTCTCTCACTTTCTCTCTCTCTCACACACACACAAACACACACACAAACACACACTCACTATTCACACTAATTCCCTCTGTCACTTCTGTTTGACTTTCTCTCTCATTTTTCTCCCTCTTACTTTCTCTCTCTCTCTCTCTCTCTGTTAGAAAACATTCATATTTTCTGACTCATTAACAGAACATTTTAACAATCGTTAATTACAATCATTAAACGAGGCAATGTTAAAAAATGTCTACACACACTCAAACAAAGACACCCTGACACATACAGACACACATACACAGAAATACACACACGGACGGAGATGAGATACATGCGATGGCAGGACAAAAGGTCTCTTTACACACTTTCATCCTTAAACTCCCTTCTTCCCCTTCGCTCTTTCTTTCTCTCCCTTTCTCTTCATCCCCTCAACCCTCTCCCACACTGTTAATCCCTTGTCTTCAACATGGCGCCTATAATTGATTCTGTCCGAAACAATCACATATTAATTTCTTCATAATTTAAACATACATCCTCCATATTTACCTATGTATTTATCTATTCAGCATTGTTGTGTCTCCCATTCTAAACTTTATTGTTTGCTGCTGCTGCTGCTATTACTACTACTACTACTACTACTACTACTACTACTACTACTACTACTACTACTACTAGAATAGCTACTAAGTAACAGTAGTAGTAGTCTTCATACCTTCCTACATTGAGTCCTACATCGTTTTATAGTTGCGACTTCCAACATCCATCACGCCTGTAGCTATAAAATTTATTATGATTATTATTATTATTATTATTATTATTATTATTATTATTATTATTATTATTATCATTATTATTATTAGTGATCATGTCGTTCTTGTTCGTACTGCTATTGTT
>NC_068991.1:68656919-68659654 GCF_001194135.2 Octopus bimaculoides
TATATATATATATATATATATATATATATATATATATATGTTTGTGTGTGTGTCTGTGTTTGTTCTCCCACCATCGCTTGATAACCGATGTTGGTATGTTTACGTCCCCTTAGTGGTTCTGTAAAAGCGAACGATAGTATAAATATTAGGCTTACATACACACATTTGCGAGTAAGAAAATATGTGTATGTACGGGGAGGCGTAGTTGTATGTTGATATGTATATGTGTATACACACTCATACATAGAAACAAACACACACACACACACACACACACACACACACACACACATATATATATATGTGTGTGTGTGTGTATAAATGTAAACATATATATGTACACACACATAGGTATACACATACATATGTTCTAACAAATGTGTGTGCGTTTGTGACTGTGTTTGATGACACAGAAGAGACAGATGTAGAATATAAACGATTAGAACAAAGGCGGATAACTCAATTGTCTGTAAAAAATTATAGGTTTGTTGATTAATGTTAGCAGTGGAGGTGGCGTTTGAGGTCTTGAGAGATAGATAGGTTGTGAGAGTAAGGGGAGTGAGAGGAGAGAGTACTGATGGAGGAGGAGACGGCGTCGTCTAAGAAAACGCAATGGAGGCAGACAGAAGGACAAGAAAACAATTATTTGAAAGTCACGTAAATGACTATATGGAGACGTTGAATTCTGAGGAATGATGCATTAATCTCAGAAAGCTACGAGGTGTCGATCCACGTTCGATTCTTATGTAAGTTATGTTACAATAATTAATTTTCGTCGCCAGCGTTTCTCCACCACAGCACAGAGAGATATATAAAGTCCTTGATGGAAAAAAAAAACCGGTTTGAGCCGGTAAATGAGAACGACACAGTCCAGTGTGGTCTAACGATATATGAAAGCAATCGTCAGAAATCTAAATGTGGTTCCGAATGAATTGCATTTCATGTTTGAAGCTCTGAAGCAGAAGATACTTTGGCATTCAGTTTGAATCTACTACATCTTAGAAGAGAAACAGTTTGCAACTAATGAAGTTCGTAAGGTTATTGCTTATTCCTTTGTCATCCTAATTTCTCATAGTGTGTACGTTGGTGTAATGGTTAGCACACTTATCACGAACATAAGAGGAGTGGTTTCGAGTCCCATGGGAACGGAAAGCCCGCTTTTACTGTTGAGGTCTTTTATGCCCCAATAAAAGACTATTTTCTTTAGTTATTACATGGTGATATATCTCTCTTGATTCCTAGGTCTGAGAAACCCGGTTTCCAAGGCGTACAGGTGATCGAGATCACAAAATCCCCGCTGAACGGAGCAGCGGTCCATCGCAGCGTTCTGTGTCACCAATTGGGACGACTGCGGTCAAGTCGACTACGTCCACCTCAGTGCTTTACTATCGCTTTGTTGTGAAACTCGAATGGACGAACATTTGTGATTTGGGGAAACCTACGTTGCTATTTTCGCAGCATACTATATCATGTAGAGATTTCTGTATTGGAGCGAAGGGAGTAAAACTATTGAAAGTGGTGAAGATATTTTTGTAACAAACTGCAGCATTTCCTGGGCAGTGGATCTCCGTCGATTGACGACGAGGATTCAGGGTTTTGATCATCTGAATAATGTGATTCTGAATTAACGTATAAAAGGCGGTGAATTCCGCAGAAACGCAATTCGCAGGCAGAATCAGCATCATTTTGTGAATTACATGTAAAATTTACCTAACAGGCTCTATAGAGTTCAACGATTTCACTAAGAAATCATTGGTCATCCTGAGGTTATAGAAAATAAATTTTGTCCGAAATGCCATGCGTGAGATTGCAATCAGGATACGCAGTTACGAAACTAACTTTTTAACCTGAGGCAATAGAAAATTATTTTTGGTCCAAAATGCCATGTCGTTGGTTTGAAACTGGGATACATATTTGCGACACGAATTTATTAACCACTTGGCTACAATGCTCACTCACATCACAAGCATTAAAGAAATTAGAGAAAAATATGAAGCACCAAAATGTGTTCAACAGTGATTTTCTTGTTTTGTTTTTTTTTTCTCTATTTTTCAAGAGTTATTATTAGAAAGTTATTTTTGTGAGCGCCTGTCTTAATGAATTATGGTTTTCCTAAACGGATCGGATCTTTTTTAGAAATAACGACATAACGAAGCGAATTGAGATTTAGTTAATCGTAAAAAATAAATATCTTTAAAATTAATTGCACCAAACGAACCCAATTTATGGAAACGATTAATCATATTGTAATTAACTGCCAATTACCAACCTGATGGAAACAAATTACAATAATTCAAGTGATGTAAACTCCATCGCGAAGAATTGCTAAAATATCGACAAGAAATTACAAAAACAGACAAAAACAAAAAACAAGATATATGAAACAATTTTATACGACATATAACAACAATTTTCTCTTCTACTCTTTTTCACCTTTTTATCAATATTTATCGCTTCACTACAGGTTATTTATCGTGTGTTCACCTCCATATAGAGTTATAAAAATTGTCATGTATAGATTATCCAGTCAAACGTGATCAATAAAACTCAAATTTTAACAATTGCAATGTTTGTGTTTAGCACGACTGACATGATGTAAATAATTCAGGTAAAAATGATATATATGCGTACATGTCTGTCATATCTGTATATTTATATGTCTGTAGTGTGTTCAGATATGTGTGTGTGTGTGTGTGTGTGTGTGTGTGTGTGTGTGTGTGTGTGTGTGTGTGTGT
>NC_068991.1:68660331-68661722 GCF_001194135.2 Octopus bimaculoides
ATATATATATATATATATAAAGTATTTACACATACATATATGCAGAGGAATAGAAACATACCTACAGGTGTATATATATATATATATGGGTAGGGTCGTAGCTAGAGTAAATGGCGCTCTGCGTAAACATCAAAATTGCCTCAGTAGGGATGCGGGGTTAAACGCATGCAGTTTGTGGGGTCAAGTAAGAACACCTATTCTGTATAGTGGTGTGGATCGCGATAAGAAAACAAAGCATGCCTAAACAGGTTTAAAACATTTTTCTAATAGCTTAATTAGAAAATCACCTTGGCCAATATTGCGTCCTCAATCTCAAAGTGGCACCTAGGACATGTATGATGCTTGCCCCACTCTAACTACGCCCCTGTATATGGGTATATATATACATATCTATATTTAGATATGTATTATGTTTAGGCACACACACACACACACACACAGACACACACACACACACACATACACGCACGCATATGTATATACACGTATCAGGAAAACGATCAAAGACAGAGCATTCCTGTGCCATTGGACCATAAGGCCGTTTTCCTGGATTCTGGAGTGTATATATTCTCCACAGGGCTGGGACTTCAGTTCTTCGCAGGATTACTTATTGTTATCTGCTGAAAGAACTGGAACAACGTAAAATAATGCGTATTATGCAAAAATCGCAACACATCGCCTGCTTCAGGAATCCAGGATACTATCTTACGACCACGAGTAGAGCACAAAGCAGCGCGCCCCCACTTATATATAAAATTATGCAGTGTAAATGCAATGAGCAATTGAAAAGACAACGCACGTTCTTAGCGTAAGTGCCACACATGTATAAACCATCCACAAATGTTCGTAATCCAACGTATGTATGTATTTATGTATGTATGTAATTATGTATGTATGTATGTATGCATGCATGTATGTATGTATATATGAATGTATGTATTTATGCATGTATGCATGTATGTTATTCAGTTTATTTCAAGATTTCTTGCCAATAGAGAAAGCACCGGTTTCTAACCTAGATCCAAAGCTCCTTCATTGGAGTTTCAACGTCAACAATATGGTATTTTTGTATGCATGTATGTATGTATGTATGTATGTATCCATGTATGCATATATGTATGTATGTATCTGTGTCCATGCACGGCGCTATGTAGTCTGGTTAAGAAGCCTTGCAAACAAGTGGTTAAGGATTCCTCTTCTGTCTAGAGCCTACCAAATTCTTGTGAATGGAAACGGAACGAAGCCAATGCCTGTATATGTTTATGTATGTATGTCACTACATATATATGTGTGTGTGTGTGCGTGTGCGTGTGTCTGCGTGTATGTTTATATACACATATGCGTGCATACACATATATGCATACATATGCATATATATATAATATATATAT
>NC_068991.1:68663871-68665999 GCF_001194135.2 Octopus bimaculoides
CATGTACACGCCTTGTCGTACAAATTTATCTTCTCCATTCTCTACATTCATCTATCTATGTGTGTGCGTGTGTGTGTGACTATATTTATTCATGCGTTCCTGTGGGCATGGGTGCGCATGTATAAATGCTGATAATAATAATAATAAATGCCCGGATGCAGTACCAGGCAGTGGCTCTCATGGCTTCTGATCTTAATTGATTGGAAGTGTTATCATGCACATTGTTTTGTCTTGGTATAAAAGATGGGCTACAGCAAATATTCTGCTCAATACCACAGATTTGCTTGTCAGTTGTTTGACCTTAACAAGTTGAGCATGTCCCTTGGTGGCTGACGATATGTGCATCTCTGACCATGATCAGAAGTTGTGGGGGAGCATCATAGCCATGTGTTAAGAGGAATTCTTTGGGGTTTGAATAATTCACCTTCGGAAACATGGGTGTTTTGCTCAACCTCGACTCATTTTGAACTCAGAATGTAAAAAGCCGGAAGAAATGCTGCTGATCACATTGTCCGGCTCTCTAACGATTCTCTCTCTTTATCAAATGATAATGCTGATTTCCGATTTAAGGCGGTGAGCTGGTAGAAACGTTAGCACGCCGGGCGAAATGCTTAGTGGTATTTCGTCTGCCAGTACGTTCTGAGTTCAAATTCCGCCGAGATCGACTTTACCTTTCGGGGGTCGATAATTTAAGTACCAGTTGCGTACTCTGGTCAATCTAACAGACTGGCCCCCTCCCCCAAAAGTTTGGGCCTTGATCCTGGTGCAGAAAAGAATTTTGATTTCTGATTTGAATATATAAAGCCAAATAATTTGAGGGAAGAATATGGACACCATCTCTTCAGTATTTAAATTCATTGTCTCCGGAAGAATAAGGAACAAAGTTGACCTCGGCAGGTTTCAAATTTAGGAAGTAAGCGCAAGAACAAATCACAGAAAACGTTCCCCTCCATACTCTAACAATTCTACCAGCACAACGCTTTTGGTATATTATTCAGGTACAAGACCATAAATCTTGAACGCAGGGTTTACAGAATACCGTCAACACAAGTATTTATCTGCTACTTTATTTTATTCACCGTGGAAGGATAAAAAAAAAAGCAAGTGGCCTTGGCGGGATTTGACCTCAGAATGTTAACACTGGCATTTTTTTTTTCTGACGCCTAACGATTCTGCCATCGCCTAGAAATGTCATGCAATTAGTCTTGTCTTTCATTGTTATATCTACCTGTTTTTGTAAATAAAGCGACGTCACCATCAGCCAAGCATTCAGCTGCACGATAGACAGAGAGAGAGAGTGAGAGAGAGAGAGAGAAAGAGGGAGAGAGGGAGAGAGAGAGAGAGAGAGAGGGAGAGAGAGAGAGAGATAGAGATAGAGAGAGAGAGAGAGAACAGAAGAATAATAGAATAATAGAATAGAAAAAAAGGAGAAATAGAAAAACATTGTCTTTTTTTTTCTGTCTGTCTGTCTATTGGTTTCTAGCGTTTGTTTAGTATTTGAAACACTATTTTTTTAATGACCTCTATTATATATTGTCTTTGCCAATAGCAGACTGATCGGCAGCTCTTTTCACGATTTTCTTTCTTTCTTTCTTTCTTTCTTTCTTTCTTTCTTTCTTTTTTCCTTCCTTTATTTCTTTCTTTCTTTCTTTCTTTGTCTCAATGTATGTATGTATTTATATATGTATGTATGTATGTACGTACGTACGTTCGCATGTATACATGTATGTATGTATGTTTGTGTGCGTGCGTGTATGTATGTATCTGTCTGTTTGTCTGTCTGTCTGTCTGTCTGTATGTATGCATGTATGTATTTATCTATCTATCTATCTATCGATCGATCAATCTATCAATCCATCTATCTGTCAGTCTCTCTCTCTCTCTCTCTCTCTCTCTCTCTCTCTACCTATCTACCTATCTATCTCTATATCTATCTATCTATTTATCTCTCTCTCGCTCTCTCTCTCTCTCTCTCTCTCTCTATCTATTTGTCCACCTATCTTTCTTTCGTTCTTTTTGTTTCTCTATCTGCGTTCTAATATGTCCTGGGGACGATTTGCTCGACTAAAAGGCGGTGCTCCAGCATGGCCGCAGTCAAATGACTGAAACAAGTAAAGAGTAAAGATAT
>NC_068991.1:68668679-68670754 GCF_001194135.2 Octopus bimaculoides
CACACAGACACGTACTTAGAAGCAACTCACACACATTCATATTACATAAATACACACTTTAACGCGTAGATATATTAACAAACATATATAAATAATATGTCGAAATATACGTGTTTACATATACGCATTTATATTTATAGACATGGTTAAATATCAGTTATTGCACACAGATATATCAATATGTGTATAAATACATGCATTAAAATATCCTTTCGCAGATATCTTTTTATACACATGCTTCTTGATGCAGATTCTCCAAATATGCTTATTCTCATAATAAACAGAAAATAACGCCTATATTCGTTGTTGTTGTTGTTGTTGGCACTCCGTCGCTTACGACGTCGAGGGTTCCAGTTGATCCGATCAACGGAACAGCCTGCTCGTGAAATTAACGTGTAAGTGGCTGAGCACTCTACAGACACGTGTACCCTTAACGTAGTTCTCGGGGATATTCAGCGTCACACAGTGTGACAAGGCTGACCCTTTGAATTACAGGCACAACAGAAACAGGAAGTAAGAGTGAGAGAAAGTTGTGGTGAAAGAATACAGCAGGGTTCGGCACCATCCCCTGCCGGAGCCTCGTGAAGCTTTAGGTGTTTTCGCTCAATAAACACTCACAACCGCGATCCTATGACCGCGATTCCGCTGCCCTAACCACTGGGCCACTGCGCCTCCACTACGCATATATTCACACACGTAGAAAACATGGTTTTACTCAGATTCATTCCCACTTACATAGAAAGACAGAAAAGAATTTACGCTCTGATAGTCACCCAAACTCCAGTATACACACATGCGTTAAGGCACGCTCTCGTACGTATATATATATGTATATTTAATTCTCAGTATATTAGACACGCATTAATCACAGCACTTTTCATGAGGTGTGTAACAGTGTGGTCTAAAGGAGAGTAAAAGCAAAACAGACAGCGAGCAGAGAGGCAAAGACATAAAGACAGCGTTACTCACCCATACATACTTGCATATATATATCCTTATAGGGATACACACATATACATACGCATGCACATTCATATATATCTATATCTATGTATATGTGTGTGTTTGTATACACACACACACACACACACACACACACACACACACACATGCACGCGCGCACACACACACACACACACACACACACACGCAGATAGATAGATAGACAAACAGATAGATAGGCAGATAGAGAGAAGAATAAATAGATAGATAAATAGATTGATACATAGATAAACAGATAGACAGACAGATAAAGAGATGGATAGATAAGTTTCTTTATTAACCACACAGGGCCGAACACGGAGGGGAGGACAAAATACAATATAGAGCTTTTCTTTTTGAAAATACACAAAAAAGGAGGAGATAATAAATTTCCGATCAAAAGGGATCTTGATAAAAAGAAAAAAAGCGATCAAAAGGGATCGTGTATCACAGAAAATATAAATGCAAAAAAAAAAAAAAAAAGTAGATTACGTTTATCCATGGAAAGAAAAGCCTACGGAAAAGACCACGCTAATCTCAGACAAGGAGGGAAAAAACACATGAGAGCAAAGTGCTCTCTCCCTCTCGTTTTTCGATTTACAGAATCATGCTCAAAGTGGTTTCGTCATTCGCGCGTACCATCTTTGCTACATTCACCCACCTTTTATTCAATCTTTCACGAAACAAAACTTGCCTCTCTATTCTCACCTTCCTTTTCAAGTGGTACTTGAAAAAGTTCATGAGCGATTAGCCAGAAAGGAAAGTGTTTGTCTCTAAACCTTTCGCTTGAGTCCACCACACACATTCTTTCACCATGGCCACCAGTACGATGAACACTGCTTTGCCTTCCAGGTTAAGGGAAGGTGGTGGAGCAATTTTCACGATAGACTCGGCCGACAAGCGAACTCGTCCATCACGTGACAGCAGCCGTTCCGCATAAGCCCACATGAATGCGTGCAGAACGGTTTCGTCGCTCTGGACGCATCTCGGGCATGTCTGTCCGGTATGTCTCGAACCGGGCCTGTAGAGCTTATCCCGAACGGGCAATGCTTCTGGATAGCACTGTCAGGCCAGGAATTTTTGGTGATTGTCTA
>NC_068991.1:68676359-68678183 GCF_001194135.2 Octopus bimaculoides
ATTTATCGATCCCGAAAGGATTAAAGGCAAAGTCGATCTCGGCGGAATTTGAACTCGGAACGTAACAGCAGACGAAATACCGCTAAGCATTTCGCCCGGCGTCCTAACGTTTCTGCCAGCTCGCCGCCTTAATAATGATTCAGATTATTGTTAGGGGTAAATGCATAATCTTTTACTTGAAAGACTAATCAGTTTTGATAAAGGGACGGATCAAGTTATGCAAAATATATAAAATGGAGTAAGTTGATCAGAGATTATGGTAAGTTGCTATACCGGAGGGGACAGATTTAACTCCAAATTCTATACCAGCTCATATTACGAGAGAGTGACAGACGCGGTAAATTGAATTAGTCTTTGCTGGCAAACTACGTTATAGATAAGAGATGAACGCTAATCAATTTGGCTTTATTTCTGAAACCAGCCCTTCACTTTCATAAATACATGCATTGCATGCGAGCATCTTCTCCCTACTGGCTTACCAATAAATATCGGGACCACCACCAACACCAACACCGCTACTACTACTACTACTACTACTACTACTACTACTACTACTACTACTACTACCACCACCACCACCACTACCACCACCACTACTACTATTACTACTACTACTACCACCACCACCACCACTACTACTACTACTACTACTACTACTACTACTACTACTACCACCACCACCACCACCACCAGCACTACTACTACTACTACTACTACTACTACTACTACTACTACTGCTACTGCTACTACTACTACTACTACTACTACTACTACTACTACTACTACTACTACTGCTGCTGCTGCTGCTGCTGCTGCTAGAAATGATGTTGATGATGATGTGGTGGAAAATGAGGATTTCTATAATTTGGCAGAGAGGCGACAGATGAGGGACACATCAGAAAAAACAGCAACGTTATTATTTGGCTGGGGAGGGGCAGTTACATAAAATCCAGTAGGGGAGGAGAAGAAAGACTTCAACAACAACAACAACAACAACAACAACAACAATGATAACAATATTTCACAATAACTCTGCCTTAGCAACGTTGAACATAGAATTCTCTTAATGGTAATATTAGTCATGGTGACGGAGGCGATGGTGGTCACAGTATAATGGCGGCAGAGGCGGCGGGTAATGGTCGTGGAGGTTTTTGGTGCGGCGCTAGTGGTTGAGGTAGTTTAGGACAGGCAGTGATTACATTTAAAACAATATGCAGTTTGTTCTACTCAAATGAACTGCAAAATAATTTTTGCCTTTCAGCTAAATTCAATTTTCAACTTGCTTACAATATCATATCGCCACTTAGGAGAAAGTTGTTAAGAATGTGACATGTTTAGCCTTCTCCTCCGGCAACCGGTGTCGGTTTCCAAGGCGATCTTTTAGGAGAGGACAAAAGGACACACGCGCATACACGCACACTGACACACACATACATATGTGTGTGCATATATAAATATATATATATGCACGTATACATGCATGTAAGTATGTATGTATATATATGTATATATGTATACACACACACACACACACACACACACACACGATTGACCGTTGACTGAACACTATTCAATTTTTTTTCTCCGTGTTTTTCTCCTTGTCTCCGTATTCTTTCTGTTGAAGAGCGTAGCTCGAAACGTCAAAGACTTTCCGTATTCCCGAGCGTCATACTAATATATACTTTTGTTATTTACACCACCTGTCCTCGTCTGTTGTTATTTTTTGTATATTCTCCCTTATATATATATATATATATATATATATATACACATATGTATACATACATGCATATATATATTTATACACATACACATTTATATATA
>NC_068991.1:68680441-68684615 GCF_001194135.2 Octopus bimaculoides
TATATATATATATATATATATATATATATATATATATATATATATATGTGTGTGTGTGTGTGTGTGTGTATGCATGTATATATGTATTTATGTGTATATGTATGTGTGTATGTGGTTGAGTGTGTGTAAGCATATATATATATGTGTGTATACACATACACTCTTGACTCTTGCATGCATAAGAATCACACACACACACACACGCACATAGACACACACATAGACACACACACACACATAGACACACACACACACACATAGACACACACACATGTACACGTATGCACGTATGAGTACAAGTGTGAGATACAAAATGACATACAAAGCCAGAGAGAGAGGGAGAGAGATAGGAGTGAGAGAGAATGAGAAAGAGAGTAAAAGAGATAGAAAGAGAGAGAGAGAGAGAGAGAGAGAGAGAGAGAGAGAGAGAGAGAGAGAGAGAGAGAGAGAGAGAGAGAGAGAGAGAGAGAGAGAGAGAGAGAGAGAGAGATACAGAACAAGCTTTTTTGAGGGGGATATTTTCGACAATTTAACTGAACTTTGAAAGATTCGAAGAAATTTGAGACGTAAAGTGATGTAAAGAGATAAGTTCCTTACAAGAATAATGACAATTTTACCAATAATAGTTTGGCAGCTAATATTTCCGACATTATCACTTATGACAGCGCATTGATTGATAATGCCAAAACAATTTGAGATATTTAAAGAGGGGCACTGTGTTAGGAATGCGGTACTATTACTGGGAAAATAGTACGAAGATAGGAATATGAAACAAAAGTGGGGAAGAAATAATAGGGAAGAAACTAGTTAGAACAGGGTTTCTCAGGCTTCAGGCTTTCTTGTTCCAAAACACAGTGAATATGGTGATAAAGATGTGGCATCACACCATTTTCCATATCCATGCAGACGTATGTTTTATCTTTTACTTGTTTTGGTCATTTAGACTGCGGCCATGCTGGGGCACCACCTTGATGAATTTTTAATCGAACGAATCGCCCACAGTGATTTTTTTAAACGCTTGTACATATCCTGTCGGTGTTACGGGTACGTAAACAGACCGACACGGGTTGGCAGGAGATCGTGGGGGCCAAACACAGACACACAGACACACACACACACATACATGCATATCCGACGAACGGAAACGTGAAACTCTGAGTAACAGTTTTTGTAATATTTTTGCTGCTTTTTAATAACGCATGGGTACCCAGAAGCAACCCAGAAGTATTCCTGCTTCTTTGATGAAGATATATACAGATAAACTTCATTCCCTTTACTCTGTCGGATACGTAGTGTGTTCGTTTTTGGTGAGGTGAGGATTCTGTTTATTTATATATATTTTTGGGACAATACTGTGCTGATGAACGAAATCTAGATTCATTCTAGTAATCGCGAAATCGGCCGATACACAGTTAAGTTTATTTAAAAGAAAGTTGGTCGTCTTCTGTTGGTTGTTTTTTCCTCGCATTAGGTACTAAATGTGGTTATTTTGAGAAGTCCACTGTGTGGCGTTATTATTTTCTGTAATAATGCCCTTTATATAAATATAAACGAATAATTATATTCTTGGGAATAGAAATTTCCCTTATGAATTTTTTTACACACTGGCTTCTTGATAAAATTCTTGTCAAAATGTTTTATCCCTTTTTGAATTTATTTATCAAATATATATATAGATAGATAGATACACACACAATATATATATATATATAACGAGTTTTTTTCAGTTTCCGTCTGCGAAATCCACCTGCGAGCCTTTTGTCGGCCCATGGCTATAGTAGAAGAACTGTCACTGCGTGAATTAGAATTTTCGCTTAGCAACTACATGGTTTGAGATTCACTCTCAAATTTCATTTAAGGGTATACGTCTCAGTAGAATCCTCATTCAAGTATACATTAATTTAAGAGCAGTTGACTAAACATTAAAATCCTCATTGTCGAACAAAGAGGATCCGCCACAACAATATTTATGTAATCATGTCCTTTGCCGTAAAGAAATACATCAATTCTGGTTTATCACGGGAGTTTTGTCCCAATATACAGAATCTTAAATGAATCAGAGATAAATGAATAAATGAACAGGGCGATAATAGGGTGTTTTTCCGAGACCTCAGTTTATCCTGAGCATTGTGGATTTTCGCTAGAGCATGCTTTTGCAGTCCAAGCAGAAATCTTTGATTGATTGCCGTCTTGTGTTATCACAGATCAGTCCGTAATAAACATAACACGATTCCCAATTGGAAGTATCGGCTTACCTGGGTCAGTGAATAAAGAAGGAATAAACAGAGATAAACGAGCATATATATATATACTCCGGGACTAATAATGTACATTGAAATTATGGGTGTCTTTTTGTCTTTTGTAGCAATGATATTTCTCGTCTCACCTCAGAAGCTCGCACGACACAAAGTTATGCAATGTCACAGTGGTTTATAATCCTTTAGACGTTAGAATATGATTAACAAGACTATTGTTTAACAACAGATATTTCATTGAAGTCGATGGCCATTAAGAAACCATTAATAGTGGCGGCAAATTGGGCGAGCGTTTAGAGCGTTTCGTTTCCATATTTTATTTCTTCAATCCCATCTTTTTCATCGTCGCCATCATACTTCTCATCGTTGCAATTTGAGTTGAAATTTAAAATGCATTGTGTGTTTCATTGTCATAAAACTTTCCCATCGCACACCAACTGACATCAATGTTTTATTTTTAAAACATTTCTATTACCCATCATTATTATTATGCTGCGTTTCAATCTGAACGACTTATTTTCGTCTTGTATTTTTGATTTACATTGTCGCCATGAGTTATCAAATTATTTAAACTTTACTCTTGTTATTCTTTACTTCACTAAAACACAGAACCAAATCTATTGACCAAATACCATTGTTTTAAATTTAACATCGTCCTTCTTGCTAATGGACGCCAACAACCCTGTTTCCTTTTGCAGACTCACTCTATTTCAATGTAGATTTTATTATTATTTTTTGTATTAGAATTCCTGCTGTTGTTATTATTAGATTAAGAGCCACATGACTTTGGCAAACACAGAATATGGAATGGAATAAAAGGAAGAATTCGGCACCAGTGAATCGATGACCATCTGTGTCTTACTGAGTGATAGTTCTGTGCTTGTATCTGTGTACGTGTTCTAGTTTTACGTGTGTGTGTGTGTATGTGTCTGTGTGTCTGTGTATCTATGCCTGTGGGTATATATATATATATATATATATATATGAATATGTGTGTGCTTGTATGCATGTGTGTACGTACGTATATGTTTATGCTAGTATGTACTTTAAATGTTCATATATGGTATACACATGTCGATGTAAGTGCGTTTATTTAGGTTTGCGTTTCTTTAGATGCAATTGTTTGCACATATTATGACGTGTGTGTTACTGTGTGTTTTGCGACATGTGTTTCTTGATCACTGTTTGCATGTGTGCATGTGTTTGTGTGTGTGTGTGTGTGTGTGTGCCCTGATATGCGAATATACGCCCGTGTGCATTTGTGGATATGTGCAAATGTGCTCGTATATGTGTAATATGTTTGTGTTTGTAAGTAAATGTGCGTATATGTGGTTGAGTATTCAAGTGTTTATATTGTGAGCATGTGTTTATAATATGAGCATTGCTTGTATGTGTATGTTGGATGGCCTTATCGACACTGCATCGATGTTAGCACACGTCTGTGTGTGTATTGAGAAGAATGGCAGCATTTGACGTGTATTTTTAATAACATAAAACTTGTTTCATTCATCCCGTTCTTATTTTAATGTTCTTTAACTCAACCGCCATGATGTCTATTTTTCCCACATCTTTTAAGATTACAATTACCTGAAATTATTACTGCATTATTGCTCTGTTCAAAGAACGGTTCAGCAAGGCCTTGCGAGCCAATCTGTACGAGGCTACCGTTCAACCCGCGCAAGTGAGACATGGATTATTATTACAACGAAGAACCTTTGCTCACATAGAGAATTATGGAAGGATCTATGTTAGAAATATCTTCGAGAGAGGCAATTTCAGAACTGTGTAGTTGTAAGACTGGGAAGGCGGTGAGTTGGCCGAATCGTTAGCGCACCGGGCGAAATGCTTATCAGTATTTCGCCTGTCTTTACGTTCTGAGTTCAAATTCCACCTAGGTCGACTTTGCCATTCATCCTTTT
>NC_068991.1:68686715-68687436 GCF_001194135.2 Octopus bimaculoides
TGTGTGTGTGTGTGTGTGTGTGTGTGTGTGTGTGTGTGTTTACGTTTCTATCCTCACCATCGATTGACAACCGATGTTGGTTATGCTTACGTCCCTGCAACTAGCGTGCTTTACACAGCCACATTCTTTCTCTCTATGTATATAGATATGCGTTCGAGTGCGTTTGTGGTTGTATGTTAAGGCCCATATATTGCTACGTCGTTAAGTAGTTAGCTTTCCAACCACGTGGTTTTGCGTTCAGTCCGCTGCCTGCTACCTTGGGCGAGTATCTTCTGCTATAGCTCTAGGCCGACTGATACATTGTGCATAAATTTCGTTGATGGAAACTGTGTGGGCTATAACGAAAATGAAACACAATACATAAACATTTTGAACATAAGATCAGCTTATCATCCATCGGTTGTCTGATAGAGGATGGCCTAATGTTCCACATTAATGCAAAAAAAAAAAAAACGGGGTTCCCACTGAGGTCGATCTTTGTTGTGTCAATGAAATCAGCGCTGACCATATTATCTCAGGCGTAACATTTTGCATTACACACATTGTCGAAGCAACTAATGAAACTGAACTTTACTCAGCACTAGTCATAAAGAGATTCCTTGCTAATGTCCAGAAAGAATACTGGCATCAAACTGCATTTCCTCAGGCTAATCTCTGGGGGAAAAAAAGACACCCAAGCTATGCACCGAAATAATTCCTACCCCGATCTGTCATCTCTGCC
>NC_068991.1:68688086-68689187 GCF_001194135.2 Octopus bimaculoides
TATATATACAAAGAAAGAAAGTGAGGGGGAGGGGGACATGTAAAAGAGAAAGCTGAGAAGCTTGGTTAATTTTAAATCAGCCATTTTAAAATCTGTAAATAAAATTAATGAATGCGTGCACGTAGTTGCTTTTGAGATTCGTTAAATGAACAAATAGAAATTGAAAAATGCAAAATATTACACGTCGCGTATTGGCTTAAATACAAGCAAATGCAAGCATGCACATCGACAGTAACAACAATACTGTGCAAACGCATGCATATTAATTCAGCGATGCACATATACACACATAAAAAGCTATGAAATAACATATATACTAAGATCCAAATACAAGGATACACGAGAAACAAGAAATATAAGATACAATATGAAATGAAAATGGCGCCTGTGTAGCAAAATTTTAATCGGGGAAAATAGATATAATTTTCTGATATATTGAATTAGATGGAAATATTGTTTAACATTCTGATGTAAAAGGTTGATAGTTCAAGAAAATGGTGTTTAATTATGGAAATAGACTTTGCGTATTTAATAAATGGAGATATCGACCACTAGAATGGATAGTTACTAGATGAGCACATGTACATATATGTGGAGAAGAAGTGCTGTCGGTAACTATATCCATTATAATTTAATCCATATACGCGGTGTTTTGGGGTGAAATTTGCAAGAGGAGAAGCTGTAAAATGATAGTGCAGGAATTCCTCCTGTCCTCTCATTGCTAACTTAATCAGTCAACCAGTTTGACACAACACTCAGAACAACGGGGCCTTCGAGAGGAGCGAATTGAGTTCCTCACAAGTGGCTTTAGGTTGAGTTCACGCCTAAAGATGGAATAAAGAAAAATATAAGGTAAATTTTCAAAATGTTGTATAATGTATCTTAGATATTGTATGTTATTATACTACAATAAGCTCTACAGCCATCGTTGTCGCCGCTTGTCGCAGTGATACATAACCGCTATATACGTATTTATATATCTGTGAGTATGTATGTGTGCGAGTAAGTATATATATATATATATATATATATATATGTATATATATACACACACACACACGCACATACATATATATATATATATATATATATATATATATA
>NC_068991.1:68689277-68690603 GCF_001194135.2 Octopus bimaculoides
CATATATATATATATATAGGCGCAGGAGCGGCTCTGTGGTAAGTAGCTTGCTTACCAACCACATGGCTCCAGGTTCATTTCCACTGCGTGACACCTTGGGCAAGTGTCTTCTACTATAGCCTCGGGCCGACCAAAGCCATGTGAGTGGATTTGGTAGACGGAAGCCGAAAGTAGCCCGTCGTATATATGTATATATATATATATATATATATATATATATGTGTGTGTGTGTGTGTATATGTTTGTGTGTCTGTGTTTGTCCCCCCAACATCGCTTGACAACCGATGCTAGTGTGTTTGCTTCCCCGTAACTTAGCGGTTCGGCAAAATAGGACGATAGAATAAGTAGTAGGCTTACAAAGAATAAGTCCTGAGGTCGATTTGCTCGACTAACGGCGGTGCTCCAGCATGGCCGCAGTCAAATAAATGAAACAAGTAAATGAGTAAAAGAGTTAAGTGTATATACGTATATGCATAAACAAGCACACATTTATGTATGAACGGAAGTGAGTGAGAGAGAGAAAGATAGAAATTTTATGAGAGTGAAAGAGAGCTGGTATGAATTTATTCACCCTGAAAGATTAGTGAGAGCTAGAGATTATTAAGAGCTGAGTACACGGACGTTAAGCAATAAAAATTGAAGTATAGATTGCAAAAGTTAATGCTATTTGTGTTACGTATGTTTGTGTACTTGCGGGGAGCGAGTAACAAGAACGCAGTAAATCAAACACAGTCCAATTTGCAATCTCCTCAAATCATAGGTATTCAATTTTTCATATGCAAGATCTGGGTACCCCATATATTATACATACATTGCTGCAGCTACCCCGGAGTGCAAGACCAGTCATTGTCACTATTGTCACTATTGTCCCTCTTAATGGATACCCTGTAGGGTGCTAGAATTTTTAACGGGTCGGAAGAAGATATCACAGCACGAAATCTATGGTATTTGATTCTCAACAAAGGATGTTTGATAAGTAAAACTATTCATGTGTGAGTTGGTAAATGCTTGTAGATATGTATCAGTGTCAATATTTATGAACCCTGTATATCTACCTGATGGACGACCTCACTACATATATAGCTTGTATACTCTTATCAGTGTACTTGTATATAATGTCTATCTATCTATCTATCTATCTATCTATCTATCTATCTATCTATCTATCTCTATGGACGGACGGTAGACGTGTCGGCTCTGTAAGTTTTGCCTTTTTCATGTTTTAAAAAGTTTGTTTGTAAAATTTATTTTATATACAAAGTTGTATAACAACTTGTAGACTCTCTGGTGCAAGTTTTTTGCGACGGAAATCTGCCCTGTGTGGCA
>NC_068991.1:68695964-68697421 GCF_001194135.2 Octopus bimaculoides
CCACTTTTGTTTTTTTTTCTGCTTTGTTTTCGACCCCCTCGAAAAGAAAAACTCTACATTTGTATTTTGTCCCCTCTGTGTTGAGCCCTGTGTGGCTAATAAAGAAACCTATCTATCTATCTATCTATCTATCTACTTACCTACCTACCTATCTATCTGTCTCAATGTCTATGCGGCCGACTGTCTGTCTGTCTGTCTATCTGTCTATCTGTCTGTCCGTCTGTCTGTCTGTCTGCCTGTCTGTCTGTCTGTATCTCTCTCCCTCTCTCTCTCTCTCTTTCTCTCTCTATCTATCTATCTAAATGTTTATCTCTCTCTATCTGTTTCTTTTTTACCCAGGCAGGAAAAATGTCCGAGCCATGTCTTGTCGATGCGCACGAAAATCTTAGCAGCATTTCGTTCTCCTTACATTCTGAGGTCGACTTTGCTTTACATTATATCAAGACCGATATAATTACATCTCGATATGATTACATCATATCGAGATCTAGTAGTTTAGTACTGGGTCAATGTAATCGATTGGCCCCTGCCCTCAAAATTTCAGGCCTTGTGACAAAATTGAAACCAATACAATATATTTAATCTAGGTGTGTTGTTCTGAGCGCGACTTTTCAGCTGGGAAAATTACTGCTTTAGATAAATTTTCCTTACACCCAAATGTGTTGATCTATTCACATAAGAGTCCCAAAAAAGAGATTTTTTAAAACGACTTACAGATCTTCACTGTTCCACTGATAGACTGGATTCCGAAAATCTGTGTCAGTTTCTTTTGTTCTTTCTCCGTGAGACCGAGTATTTCTGGGTTTTTGTGCAAGTTTGTAGGTACATAAAATACTCCCCCTATGATGATAAACATACATGTATATATGTATGTCATTATTACCCCACCCACTTAGATCAATCCGGTATGGGACAAGAATTCTGGATTTTTATTCCTGTTTTTTAACTTATTTTTGAGAGCGGTCGGGTTCAGTTTTAGTATTCTCGTTTGTGAGAGCTGTCGAAATTATGTCAGATATTCTAATTTTAAAAATCCTCTGCGACTAATCGTTGAGAGGACTTTGGTGTTGCCTTGGCAGAGGTTTGCGCTCTCTGAGTGCTCTTGTTAAGTTTTATTTGAGTGGATGTGTGGTAAGTAGCTTGCTTACCAACCACATAGTTACGGGTTCACTCCCACTGCGTGGCACCTTGGGCAAGTCTCTTCTACTATAACCTCGGGCCGACCAAAGCTTTGTGAGTGGATTTCGTAGACGGAAACTGAAAGAAGTCCGCCGTATATATGTATATACGTATGTGTGTGTATATGTTTGTGTGTCTGTGTTTTCCCCACCAACATCGCTTGACAACCGATGCTGATGTGTTTATGTCCTTGTAACTTAGCAGTTCGGCAAAACAGACCGATAGAATAAGTACTAGGCTTACAAAAGAATAAGTCCTGTGGTCGATTTTCTCGACTA
>NC_068991.1:68697431-68698239 GCF_001194135.2 Octopus bimaculoides
AAGTCCTGTGGTCGATTTTCTCGACTAAAGGTGTTGCTCCAGCATGGCCACAGTCAAATGACTGAAACAAGTAAAAGAATAACAGAGAAGGCACCGGTTTCTAACCTAGATCAAAGTCTCCTTAATTGGAATCTCAACATCAACAACAGATTATTTTTATATGTGTGTATGTATATGTGCAAATTTGTATGTTTTGTTTTATGTATATATTCTCATGCATATAGTTGCATATATAGACATGCTCATATATATTTAAATGATAAACTTCTAGAAAGTCTTACAGATTTTTAGTTCCAGTCATTGATTGGATCTGTAGTCTTCGAATTAGCTTTCTCCTTTCTGGTTTTGAGAAGCCTAATTTCTCAAGATTGGTATTTAGGTAGCGTGCTACATATCCCAGGGCCTCAAGAACTACAAGTATAAACCTGAACATGTAATCTGGATAGAATAACTGCAGATTTCCCAATAGTTCAGCATAGGTGTTCTCTTTTTCATTGATCTTCAGCTTTATGTTAACATCCGCTCTATGTATGTATGTATGTATGTATGTATGTATGTATGTATGTATGTTTGTGTGTGTGTATGTATGTATGTACGTACGTACGTATGTATGTATATGTATGTATGTATTATGTATGTATGTGTATGCATGTAGGTATGCTTATACGCATATATATGTATATGTATGTATTTGTGTGTGTTTATATGAGTGTGAATGCGTGTGTGTGTGTGTCTATGTATATGTGTACATATATATATATATATATATATGCACATATACACGCATACATACAATGCATTGTATCAG
>NC_068991.1:68698914-68699980 GCF_001194135.2 Octopus bimaculoides
AAGAAGAAGAAGAAGAAGAAGAAGAAGAAGAAGAAGAAGAAGAAGAAGAAGAAGAAGAAGAAGAAGAAGAAGAAGAAGAAGAAGAAGAAGAAGAAGAAAATGAGTTTAGATTAGTGTTGAATACGGAACGATAGGTTTCGTGACAACTTGGACAAATCAAGAATACAATATTTGAGGGTGAAGATAACAGTAAATGTATAAAAGTACATGAAAAGAAATAAAAATGTAATATATATATGTATATATATTTGTATGTATGTGTATATATACATATATAGATACACATATAGACGTATATATATCTACATATATATTTCAGTGTATGTACGTGCCTCTGTGTGTTAAATGCATACACGCAAGCACGCACACACCTACACGCGTACAAACGTACACACACACATGCATGCACACAGACACACACACACTTACACATGATTGCATACACGCACACACACATGCGTATACATTTAGAACACAAGAACAAACAAAACAGAGAATCAGGCGAGTAAATGCATTCTGTGAGCGTAGAATCAAAATGGCTGTTGATAGCTAAAGTATGGCGCAATCAATACCACTAAACGCATAAATCTCGTGAAGAGTGATGTTGCACGCCACTTGGGTAAGACAAGGTACGATTTAGTGTCGCCGATAACACGCTAGTCAGTAATCCGTGTGGAATCACCAACAGATGATGTGGATTAAAGGTGAGTGGCGTTAGCGGGGGTGGCGGGGAAGGAACGGCTGGAGTGTAGTTGTGTATATTATAATTACATTTTGTACATTCAGAGAAAGAAAGTAAGATAGATTAGAATGACAGATAGATTAGAATGACAGATAGATAGATGCATGGCTAGATAGATAGATAGATAGATAGATAGATAGATAGATAGATAGATAGATAGATAGATTGATAGATAGATAGATAAAGAGAGAGACAGAGACAGAGACAAACAGATAGATGGATAGAAAGATAGATAGATTGGTAGATAGGGAGTTAGATAGACACTATACATGTTTGTATGTATACACGCACACACATACACGTATATATGTATGTATATATATA
>NC_068991.1:68700556-68703324 GCF_001194135.2 Octopus bimaculoides
CATTTGCCCGCTTTCACCCTTGTGTTTAAGTGAAAATTCATGGTTTGGTCATTTTGACTGCTATATTTAGCATGCAGGTACTGCTTGTTAGTACGCTTAATTATTAATTGATAATTTTTTTTTTTTTTTGCCTTTATGGGTCTTTTACGCATTCTAACCAACTGTCATTAATTATTATCATAAACAATAATACCCTCATATATATTAGAATAATTTTTATTCACTTCGATCACCTTTTTAAAATTTGCTGCGGCATTAAAAATTGCCATCGTACACATTGGTGAGATGAATAATCTCTATAACTCTGGGATTGTTGAAGATGAACTAAGAGTTTTTTCTCAAAGTTCGAAATCACGGGGATATGAGTATCTCCCGGGTTTTTTCAATTTCCGATTATTTTCGTCATTGGCACCGGAATTTGGGATTTTTCTTCATTTGCTCGCTTTCACCTTTGTGAAAATTTGTGGTTTGGCGATTTTTACTGCTATATTTAGCATGCCGGTACTACCTCTTAGTACCCATAATTATTTATTTCTTTATTGCCCATAGGGGGCTAAACATAGAGGGGACAAACAAGGATAGATAAAGGTATCAAATCGATTACATCCCAGTGCGTAACTGGTACTTGTGTAATCGACCCCCGAAAGGATGAAAGACAGAATCGACCTCGGTGGAATTTGAACTCAGGATGTATCGGCAGACGAAATACCGCTAAGCATTTTGCCCAGCGTACTAACGATTCTGCCAGCTCGCCGCCCTAGTACCCTTAATTATTAATTGACAAATTGTTTTACCGTTATAGGTTTTTTACACATGCTAAGCCACTATTATTCTACACAATAATATCCTCATATATATTATTTTATTCTTTTATTTGTTTCAGTAATTTGACTGCGGCCATGCTGGAGCACCGCCTTTAGTCGAGCAAATCGACCCCAGGACTTATTCTGTGTAAGCCTAGTACTTATTCTATCAGTCCCTCTTGCCGAAACGCTTGCTGACAGAGACGTAAACACACCAGCATCGGTTGTCAAGCGATGTTGGGGGCACAAACACAGACACACATATGAGTGTGAGTGTATATGTGTGTGTGTTTTCGTGTATGCGTGTGTGTGTGAGGGTGTGTGTTTGTATGTGTGTGTGTCTTTGTGTATGCGCGTGAGACTGAGTGTGTGTATGCGTGTGTATGTGTGTGTTTGTTTGTGCATGTATGTGTGCGTGCATGTGTGTTTGCGTATACTTGTGTGAGTGAGTGTATCTGCATGTGCGTGTGTGCGTGTCTGTGTATGCGTGTTTGAGTGAGTGTACGTATATATGTGTTTGTATATATATATGTATGTGTTTGTGTATGCGTGTGTTAATGAGTGTGTGTGTGTTTGTGTGTGTATGTATGCATGTGTGTGTGCGTTATTTCCACCACAGCCAGACAATCGGTTTTGATTTGTTTTCTTTCTTGTAACCGAGCGGTTCGACATAAAGAACCGATACATTAAGAACTAGACTTTAAAAATAAGTCCTGGTAAGTCAACGTAACCACATTACAATGACGAAAGCAAGTAAAAAACTATAGATGTACATCGTTCTCCCGCCTGAGCTTGTGATAAAGAAAATAGAAGACATATCTTCTCCGTCTTGTGCACTAAATTTATGCAATGTCCGATTTCCTGAAAGAGGGCAACGCATAATCTAAGGGAGATTTCACTGCTGTTTCTAGCAAATTGAATGGTGCGTAGGTCCTCCCTTGTTATCACGTGATTCGGGTGTCTGTTTGCGGTGTTTGATAGTTTAATAACTTATCGGACGAGAAGTGACGACGAAGCGATGTTAAGTTGTTATTAACACCACAGTAAAATGATACTATGAGAAAGTAACAGAAGACTTAGGGATTAAGAAGACAATGTAAATAGCAGGGGTTCTGTCTCGGGAGCTTTGGTAAATATTTGCATATATACGCGGATCCTGTTCATAGATCTGTGTACGCATATCTTAATCTTTCCAAGAATTTGAAGAATTATAAAACTATCAGCCCTTTTTGGCCGATTTAAAAATTTGTTTGTTTCAGTAATATTTAAGTAAAAATGTGATTACTTTTTCATTGACTATTGCTGTTCGAGATTTTCTTGTTTAACTTACAGACTTCATTCCATAAACTAGTCTTCAGCCTGTATCTATCAACACTTATAGTAGAAGTTGCTCCAATCGTAACCAACTTGCCTTTTCTGCAGACGTGGTGTATTTAAAGCTACACGTGTCCTCCTTTTGCATTTGAAGAAGTTATATTGTAACCTGACGAAGAATTTGCTATTATTTCTAGTAGGTTAGTGACTACGAATTGGAAAAGCTCCAGAATATCGGATGAAATGTCATGGGAGTAGACATTTTCGCTTTCTGTGTCTAAAGCTCAAATCATGCTGAAGTCAGCTTCGGCCCCTAACATTTTGGGGTCAATAAATAAAGTAGCAAGTATTGAGTTCTACTCTTCTCTTCCTCCTCCTTTTTTTCTATTTTGGCGAGTATGAATTCCGTTGCACTGACTACTGAATATTCAGCATTCCGTATTTTGTGTACATTTGGAGTTTGGTTATTTCCATGTGTTTTCTTTATTATTATTATTATCATTATTATTATTATTATTATTATTATTATTATTATTATTATTATTATAATAATAATAATAATTATTATTATTATTATTATTATTATTATTATTATTATTATAATAATAATAATAATTATTATTATTATTATTATTATTATTATTATTATTC
>NC_068991.1:68703687-68706911 GCF_001194135.2 Octopus bimaculoides
GAAAGTTTTTCCATTTCTTTTAGGGAAACGTTGTCATCTGCTGGTATTGATACATCAATTAGAAAGCATTTCTTTTCTTCATGATCTTTGACAACTATATCTGGTCTATTGGCCTTAATTTCTTCTTCTTCTTCTTCTTCTTCTTCTTCTCATTATTATTATTATTATTATTATTATTATTATTATTATTATTATTATTATTATTATTATTATTATTCCAAGACATAAGGTGGCAGCCTGACAGAATCGTTAGCACGACGGGCGAAATGTTTTGCGGTATTTCGTCTGCCGCTACGTTCTGAGTTCAAATTCCGCCGAGGTCAAACATTGCCTTTTATCATTTCAGGGTCGATTGAATAAGTACCAGTTACGCACTGGAGTCGATGTAGGAGAAAGATCACAACGTTGGGTGATGATGATTATCGTCAGCGTATGCTGACGATGGTGTTGGTAATGGTAACGATAGCGACGAGGACAACGATGACGAAGATGACGAAGATGAGTGGCGACGATGCTGCTGATGGTGCTGCTGCTTGCTGATTGTATTCATGAGAATCAGGACGACGATGAGGATGGCGATGATGATGATGGTTATTATGGTGGAGGTGATGTATGATGATGATGATAATGATGGTGATGCTGATGATGGTGATGATGATGGCAATGTTGGCGATGAAGATGATGACGACGGCGACTACAACGCGGATGGTGATAACGATGATGATTATGATGATGGCGACGATGATGGTTATTATGGTGGTGTATCATGATGCTGCGGCTGCTGCTGCTGCTGATGATGATGATGATGGGAATGATACTCATCAACATAATCGTCATCATCATCATCATCATCATCCACATCATAATGGCGGTGGTGTCGGAAGTGCTGACGCCAAAGCCTTGCCGTTGACGGTGGTGGTAGCGGTGGCATGTTACTGACAGTGGTAGTGGTGGCGGTCTTGGCGGTGGTGGTCGTCATCGTAACGGTTAGGCGCCACTGGTGCCAGTGGTGGCGGCGTCACAGTCAATAGCTAAAACACTAAATACGTTACCATCGGATTTGATTATTTCGTCACAAATCTTCTTCCTTACTTCCCAATTAGATCTCAGAACATATTTTCTTCCGAAACGCCACAACATCTTTTCTTCTTTTACGTGTCTCTTGCGCAAAATACCTTTTTTTTTATTCTTTGTTTGATAATCGTGTTGTTGTTCTTGTTTTATCATCTTTCTTTTTGTTTTTTATTAATGTGCTTCTGTCATTTTGCTACTCTTGTTGTTGTTGTTATTGTTGATGATGATGATGATGGCGGTGATGTTCACATCGTTTTACTGCATATTTTTTTTATTCTTTGGTCTGTCTGGTATGCTTCACTTTTAGTTTCAGATGTTTTTTGCATTACTTTGCAGTTTCTTTCTTTCTTTTCTTCTTCTTTCTTTCTTCCTTTTCGTCTTTTTCTTTCTTTTTTCTTTTTCTTTCTTTCTTCTTTTTCGTCTTTTCCTTTCTTTCTTTCTTCTTTTTCTTTCTTTCTTCTTTTTCTTTCTTTCTTCTTTTTCTTTCTTTCTTCTTTTTCTTTCTTTCTTCTTTTTCGTCTTTTCCTTTCTTTCTTTCTTCTTTTTCTTTCTTTCTTTCTTCTTTTTCTTTATTTCTTTTTTCTTTTCTTTCTTTTTTTCTTTCTTTCTTTCTTTCTTTCTTTCTTTATTCTTTTGCTTCTTTTTCTTTCTTCTTTTCCTTCTTTTTCTTTCTTTTTCTTTCTTCTTTTCTTTCTACTTTTCTTTCTTTCCTTCTTTCTACTTTTTCTTTCTTTCTCTCTTTCTTTTTCACAAACTTCTTCTTCTTCTTCCTCTTCTTCTTCTTCTTGTTCTTCTTCTTCTTCGTTCTTCTTCTTTTTCTTCTTCTTCTTTCCTTCTTCTTCTTCTTCTTCTTCTTCTTCTTCTTCTTCTTTTTCTTCTTCTTTTTCTTCTTCTTCTTCTTCTTCTTCTTCTTCTTTTTCTTCTTCTTTTTCTTCTTCTTTTTCTTCTTCTTTTTCTTCTTTTCTTCTTCTTCTTCTTCTTCTTTTTCTTTTTCTTCTTCTTTCCTTCTTCTTCTTCTTTTTCTTTTTCTTCTTCTTCTTTCCTTCTTCTTCTTCTTCTTCTTCTTCTTCTTTCTACCTACACATCATGATGATGATGATGATGATTGTCATCATCTTCGTCATCCTCATCACTTCCATCGTTTTCTTCTTTCTTCGTCTCTTCCTCCGTCTCCACTTCCTCCTCCACTTCCGTCTCCTATTCTTCCTCTTCTTTCTCCCCTCCTCCCCTCTCCTTCTTGTCCTTCTTCCATCCTCATCCTCCTCCTACTCCTCGGGCGGTATATCCAGAACCTTGATCGCTAAAATCATGGAAGTTGGCAGATTTAATTTTTATTGATTAAGAACAGTTCGCTTGATAGTATGCCGACCCCGGTCCCGGCGTTCCTCTCCCCCATCCCCCACACACTGTACCTCTACTCCTCTTCATTAACGGTAAATCTGATTAGAGTGTTGGTGTTTGACTATTAAACCTAAGTAGTTAGAGCTAGCGTAACCAACTCGAATGCATTGTAACATGGCGGCAAAACAAGACTCCCGACCTTGCTACCGCTCCACCTAAGCAAACATGGTTGCTGTCATTATCAGAAGGATTAATTCTGAATGACAAAACACAAATGCTAACAAACGCACGCACTTGGACGAAAATGTATGCGTACACGGTCAACCATGCACCGATCCATAAAAGCATAGACGCATACATGCATATATATATATATATATATATATATATATATATATATATATATATATATATATATATATATAGAGAGAGAGAGAGAGAGAGAGAGAGAGACAGAGAGAGAGAGAGGGAGAGAGGAAAAGAGAGAGAGAGAGAGTTATGACTAGAGATGTGCTTACACATGTTCATTGAAACAAATATAGAGTCTTAGAGTGATATTTCTATTCTATCCCGAAGCATATTCACGTACATGGGCACATACGTGCTCAAGAAGTACTATGCACACACACACACACACACACACGCCCACACGCGCGCGCGCACACACGCACACACATACATACACACGAACACACACAAACGCACAAACACTCGCAGGAACATATATATGCATGCATATACATTCATGCATACATATACACATACACATAAACACACACACATATAAATATAAATACATGCATATATAT
>NC_068991.1:68706962-68709849 GCF_001194135.2 Octopus bimaculoides
TATATATATATATATATATATATGTATTGTTGACGTCATAAAAATTTATATGCTTCAAAGAAAGCATGTAGCCATTTATTGGAAATCTGGATCTCGAAGTTGCAAAGATATAAATACTACCGTTTCAATAATGGATTTTAAAAAAAAACCTTGGATGGAAAAAAAAGATCGACAGTTACTCGTGGGTATCGAACCCAAACTTCGGCTGGAAGAATAAAATTTCTAAAATGGACGGAGGAATTCGACGGATTGCTTTGGTAAAATAGTTGTATGCGTGTTATGTTTGCATATGTGAGTTCGAATATTACAAGTGACTTTCGAATTCCCGATAATCCAAATGGGTTTTAACCCAATATTTAAATACTATTATTAATATCTTATTATTGGAAGCTTCAAAATCCATTATCCTAAAAATACAATATTTCCTACACACTACACACACACACGGAATTTCTTGTCAAGTTTCATGCGCTAGTCTCAAAAGCCCTAGCTTTGAAGATACTTTCTTGTTCTTTTTATGAAGTGTCCGGTCCATTATGCTCCAGAGATGTTCAGTAGGGTTCATATCTGGGGACTAGCGTGGCCAAGGAAGCTTTTTAGTGCTGTTCTCATACAACAAATCTTAGGTAATTTTAGTTGTGTGACAAAGAGTCCCATCTTCCATAAATATATAGTCTTCAATCATTTGACCACTGGAGAAGTTTGGAAGGAATTCTTTCTGCAATACGGATACATATTTATCTGAGTTTATGTTTTCATCACACTCCACCAGCTCTGATCAATCATTGATCCAAATTGCTCTCCAGACTATCACAGATCAGCTTCCGTGTTTCACTTTTGGCTGCAACCTTTTCGCATCAAATTCTTGACCCACACTCGATCATTGTCAGGAAATACAGTAAATCTGAACTCATTAAAGAATATGACAGTATCCCAAAATGCTAGTAACCTCTCCACCATCTCACTGGCCCAATCTTTTCTCTGCTTCATATTGGCTGGTCAAAGATGTGGCTTCCTTCTTCCTGCTCTGCCATAGTAACCAAGTTTGTGGAGATACCTGACAACTGTTCTGCGACTGACATCAACTTGTTGTGCTATGTCAGAGGCCTTGCAACGAGGATTATCCTCCACACTTCTCTTAGCAAAGAGAAGGGCCCTATCAGAGGTAGTTGAGCAACTGTAAACCTACTTTTGGCCACCCTGTGAAGTAGAAGTTAATTCTAACATGTTGAACAGAATTTTCATTTGAAAAAATGTAAAATATATGTTCGAATTCCAATTAAAAGAAATGTCCAACAGCGGGGGCAACTATGATATAGAGCTATGATTATCCCAAACAGTTACCCAGAGCAATGAATAGTTTCCATCAGGTATGTTACCTAATTAACGTTGGGGATGAATGTAGCAGGGGATTATTGTATACAGTAAACAGAAGGGCAGATGAAATTTAGCGACATTTTACCTTTACTGGTTATAAGGAGTAGTAATGTCAGTGCCAGTAAGACAAGCATTGGTTGCGGAATATCTAATGAGGATAGAAAGGTATGTGTTAAGAGTATTCTTCACTGGATGTGTAATCTTAATCTGGTGAAAAAGAGGAGCACAAATGAGCTGTCAGCTGGGCAGTTATAGGGAATAAGAGTCGAGTCCAAGAGACGGATAGGGACATGGTGATGAATGTGCTCGAAACAGATGATGGCTGTTGTGTGAAAATACTGCCGTATGCTTATACTGGATTGTGCCCAAGGTTGTGAGTCTATGCACCAGGTATTGGACAGCTGAATGTGTGAATTCAACAAGCCGGAGTGATGTAGAATCGAAGCAAAGAAAAGAGAATGGTTATTTACTTTCTTCAGCCGATGTAAGAAGAGAAAACGTTGAAATCGTAGAACAAACTGAAAGTATAGTAAACGAGAGAAGCATAGGAGACGAGCTAAATATGTCCAGATTGAACACTGCCTGCTTTAATCTTAAAACTCTAAAACAAAAAGAACTACAAATCTTATAGATTTTTTCTTCACTAATTAAACGCCAAACAAAAAATAGAATCCGCATTCATTTTTTTTCTCCATTTTATTCATCCCGTTATCATGGAGATATTTCTGACTTATATACACCAAAATCTCTAAGAAAGTCCATTTTTAGAAATTATTCACTTCTTTTCGAATATTGTCCTTGTCAAATGCAATCACAGAAAGTCTTTGAGATATTTTCTTGTTTTGGCTAAATTTCTTTATCTGTTTACACAGACATGCCTCAGGATGTCAAGATTAGCTAACACGTTTTATTAATTTTTTTTCGTTCATTTCTCTTGTGATTATTATTACCTGTGTAACGTATTGTTGTTGTAGTTGTTGTAGTTGTTGTCGTTACTTAAACTTTAGGGTAGACTTGATTGAGCGTTTATATAGGACTCTGCAGTGCACATACTGTATTATTTGGGAGTAGTACAAATTCCAATAAGAGGCTGAAGCGGGAAAGAAAAAAAAAACGTAATCATTATAACAATAACATCTCTACTATTACTACTACTACTACTACTACTACTACTACTACTACTACTACTACTACTACTACTACTACCATCAACATCACCGCCACCACCACTACTACTACTACTAGCACCACCACCATCACCACCACCACCACCACCACTACTACTACAACTAGCATCACCACCATCATCACTACTACTACTACTACTACTACTACTACTACTACTAGCACCACCATCACCAACACCACCACTACTACTACTACTAGCATCACCACCACTACTAATACTACTACTAGCACCACCACCATCACCACCACCACCACCACCACTACTACTACAACTAGCATCACCACCATCATCACTACTACTACTACTACTACTACTACTACT
>NC_068991.1:68709987-68716315 GCF_001194135.2 Octopus bimaculoides
CTATTACCACCACCACCACCACCACCACCACCACCACCACCACCACCACTACTACTACTACTACTACTACTACTACTGCTATTACCACCACCACCACCACCACCACTATCACCATATAATTGCGTATACATTTGACGACACCACACTTCTATGTTATGCATTCTTATATGCAGATGTACTTGCATAGCAAGTGACCTGATCTGAGATCGTGTACTGGAACGAAAATAATTGCAGCGCGGAAGGTATTTATAAGCCATTTAAGAAACACACAAAAAACGTTAGATTCACTTCAACATTTAAATTTAATTCGCCAAAATATTTTCGTCGCTTTGAGACCGTAACCTCTTCACTGACAAAATTCCGTGCTGCAACATTCTTATATGTATACATATAATACAGGTACGCGTGTGCATAATTATGCATAAAGTTTACACGTGAATATACATTTCTACTTCATCTGAGCGAAATATTTAATTGCTAAGATTACATAACGACTTGCAAGTATTCGGCATTAGGCATGTGTGTCTATGTGAATTTAGCAGAAACGAACAATATGCAATATTTAGCATGAAGTAATCGTGTGGCACGTTGATATTTCGATATTTTCACACTGTCAGCCGGTGTTTAACTAAAGACAGTTCTTCTTTAACTGCGCCATGTATTGTAATTGAAGATATTATGATTAGTTAGCACATAAATTAACCAGAACATGGTAAGAGATATGTGTGTGTGTGTGTGTGTGTGTGTGTGTGTGTGTGTGTGTGTGTGTGTGTGTGTGTGTGTGTGTGTGTGTGTGTGTGTGTCATAATATGTGGATTCAAGTAATCCGGTTGTACTCATAAAAGCGTTACTTAATATATCGTTCTACAAAACAGAATATATAGTAATATACAAAAGTACCAGATGCATACTGGAGTTGATCTAATCGACTGACCCCATCCCCAGAAATTTCGAGCCTTGTGCCTTGAGTAGAAAAGAATTTACAAGAGAAAACGATAAGGAGCGTATAAAGTCATAAATGATAGACAAGTATCTTGAGGAAATTTTATTTAACAATAAGAAAATTCTAATATCATGACGAATTGTTTCGTAACTTAAAAACATGTAAATAATTAATATCATTATATTTACTCTTTTACACTTTTACTTGTTTCAGTCATTTGACTGTGGCCATGCTGGAGCACCGCCTTTAGTCAAGCAAATCGATCCCAGGACTTATTCTTTGTAAGCCTAGTACTTATTCTATCGGTCTTTTTTGCCGAACCGCTAACTTACGGGGACGTAAACACACCAGCATCGGTTGTCAAGCGATGTTGGGGGAACAAAGACGGACACACAAACATATACACACACATACATATATACGTATAAAAGACGGGCTTCTTTCAATTTCCGTCTAACAAATTCACTCACAAGGCTTTGGTCGGCTCGAGGCTATAGTAGAAGACATTTGCCCAACGTGCCACGCAGTGAGACTGAACCCGGAACCATGTGGTTCGTAAGCAAGTTACTTACCACACAGCCACTCCTACACTCCTTAATATTTAATAATACATAGATTACTTACATACCTGCGTTTATGTAAAATGCCACTTGGACTTAAACATCTCATTACAGTTCACCTGCGTCTTGCAGCTGTGAGTTCCGTGCACGACCATTCTGTGAAGCACCATTCGTTTTATTATATGTAAGTTATATACTATAGTGGAGGCGCAATGACCCAGTGGTTAGGGCAGCGAATTCGCGGTCATAGGATCGCGGTTTCGATTCGCAGACCGGGCGTTGTGTGTGTTTATTGAGCGAAAACACCTAAAGCACCACGAGGCTCCGGCAGGGGATGGTGGCGAACCCTGCTGTACTCTTTCACCACAACTTTCTCTCACTCTTACTTCATGTTTCTCTTGCGACTGTAATTCAAAGATTCAGCCTTGTCACTCTGTGTCACGCTGAATATCCCCGAGAACTACGTTAAGGATACACGTGTCTGTGGAGTGCTCAGCCACTTGCACGTTAATTTCACGAGCAGGCTGTTCCGTTGATCGGATCAACTGGAACCCTCGATGTCGTAAGCGACGGAGTGCCAACAACATATACTATAGATAGATTCTATAAACATTTTAGCTGATATAAACGCAATATTTAATCAACTGGTGGTAGGTGTCCATGTCTTATAATAAACAGGACATCAAGTCTAAAACATTTCTCAGGGTTTGAATATTCAAGCAAGAATTGGTAAGCATGGTTATTCTTTATATTTTTTACTAATGGACGATTAGCGCTTTCCCTAAAATTTCCTTTAACAAGCGAAGTATTCTATGTAGGAGCCTTACAAACAAAGCGGAAGCACACATACACACTTACATACGAACACGTTCACATATCTACCATCTACACAGATACACAAACACACACACACACGTTTACATACACACACACTCACACGCAATCACACATATATCACATTCTGATATGTACACACAATATCTGTGAATGTGGCACATACTGATAAGCTTTGTGCCGCGGGAGGAAAAACGAATTGAATACAGAGATAACTAAATTATGACGATAATTTGGAAACGGATGATAAACGATTACAACAACAATTATAAAGACGACGACGACGACGATGATGATGATGATGATGATGATGATGATGATGATGATCATGGTGATGATGATTTGAACACAATTATATTTTCTCCAATAAAAACAATTATAATGTTTATAATAATGATAATCTTGATAGTAATATTAAAGATATTTATAATAAGGATGATGCCAACAGAACAACACAACGTCGACGACGACGACGACGACCACCACCACCACCACAATTATGACGATGATGATGATGATGATGATGACGATGATGATGATGATGATGATGATGATGATGATGATGATGATGATGATGATGATGATGATGGTGATGGTGATGATGATGATGATGATGATGATGATGATGATGATGATGGTGATGATGATGATGATGATGATGATGATGATGATGATGATGATGATGATGATGATGATGATGATGATGATGTTAACTGACTCACGGAGACAGAAAAATAGTAGAAACACAAACCAGAGGTTATAATGGTGAGTGATAACTACAAGATTTTATAGGATTTCTCTGTGACGACCAGCCGTGCGATTGAAGCCAACTACAACGAGAAACAAAGAAGATATGATCATAGATCATGGCATATGATAGTAGAGTGGAAATCGTGAAATATCGGCAGAGAGATGAAAAGATTGTGGAAGACAAAGGTGGTAGTTGTTCTTGTGTTAGTTGGTGTACTTAGCACGGCATACAAACCGCTACCTAGAAGGGTGTCAGCCTATATTCTGCGAGATTCTAAAGAAAGACTCGAAATCTGAGGAGACATGTTGTCACCAAACCTTCAGACAGTAGCCCTGCTAGCTAATGCAGAATGCAATATCTCAAACAACAATAATAAAGTGTTAACAGGCATCCTTGCAGGGAAAATATATACGTTTATTGCGGAAAACAATCTACTTCCGGTAGAACAAAAGGGATGCCGAAAATGATCGAAAGGCACCAAGGATAACCTTGTGATAGACAAGGTTGGACTGAAGAACTGCTAACGATACCCCATCCCCACAAAAAATTGTGCATGGCCTGGATAGACTTTCAAAAAGTTCGCTTCAAGTTGCCGCATTCGTGGATTTTGGAAACACTCGACATGTGTGGAATAGCTGAGAACATGTGGTAACTGATTAAGAACAGCATACCTAGTTGGAAAACACGGCTTTTCTGCAACAACCAGCACTTAGCCGAGGTAACAATCAAAAGAGGTATATTCCAGGCAGACTCTTGCTCACCTCTGTTATTTGTTATAGCCTTGATCCCACTTTCTGTAGTCCTACGCAAAGGTAACGCGCACTACGAACTGAGAGACAATGGACCTCATCTTAACCACCTTCTCTTCATAGATGACATAAAACTGTTCGCAAAAACAGAACCTGAAATGGAAAGACTGGTTGAGACAGTTCAGATGTGCAGTAAAGATGTAGGGATGGAATTCGGTGTCTCGAAGTGTTCGGTGCTCCCTTTGAAACGGGGGTGGGAAGAGCAGATTGTAGAGGCATAGAATTGCCAAACGGAGAGAAAATGGAAGACCTGGATGATGATGGGATCCTGGAGCTGGACAGTATCTTGCACAGGGAAATGAAGGACAATGTCATTACTGCATATTTGAAGCGCCTCAAACTTCTCTTGAAGTCAAAAATCAGCTCAAGGAACCTTATGACTTCTATCTATATATGGGCTGCTGCTGTAGTCCGCTATAGTGCACCCATCCTGAAATGGACACAAGTAGATTAACTAACACGATCTCACTATCCGAAAGACAATGACGACCCACACACACACACACACACATACACGCCCACACACACACCTACATATGTATAGATATGTGCCGGAAAATGCTTAAGGTATGTAGATATTTGTTTATATGTGAATGTTGAAATGATGTCAACGAAATTAGCACTTTCCATGCACCTCCTCATCATACAACGCTTTCTTATTCCAAAAATCTTATTATATGAGGTATATTTTTAGCATATCTAAATGAAGCGTGATCATGTGATTGGTGGAAAAAATAACGATATATATATACGTAAAATATTTACGGAACGCCTTTTAGAATATCAAGTGAAATTAATTAAACAATAATGAATAAATGAAATAACTCTTAGTAATAAAATCATCGGAAATACGAGGAAATGCGTAATGAACAAACGCCAATAAACAATAAATATAATAAATAAGCATATTGGAAAATACGTCATCTTACCTTTCAAAGACTTTATTTTTGTTAAGACGTTTATAATGTAAAGCGCTTTAAGAGAAGCTTTTTTCTAAAGACGACTTGCTGAATTTAACTCTGACTTTCTAATGAGAATATTGAATGACTGAATTAAAATAGTACGCAAAAATTAAAAATATTTTAAACTATTAAAATAACCGAATGAAGTTTCAATATCTAATCGGATTGTCTTAAAACTAACAATTTATTTATCCTTCACATTTAAAACGTTTGGTCAATTATGTATGATTGCAATATTTTTTTATATCTAAAAAAAAAACTACCGTATTGCGTAAGCCTAATTTTAAGGATTTCTTTATTTGGTAAAAATATAGATAAAGGTGGAACAGGTTATTTTGAAATTAGATAGCAAAGAAATAAAAATAAATCCATAAAGGATTTCTGTGGTACACTAACAGTTCTGCCAATCTGTTAGGGAATACTAACACGTCTAATAAGAATAATAAAGAATAACAAATGATATTCACCATAAAAGACAATGGAAACAACTGGAAATCCCATGCAAGATTGATGTCTGTCAAAAAGCGGCCTTATTGGGCACAGCGCACATCTGAAGGAAGGTATTATATGTCTGAGGTTCTTGTTGTGACTTGAGAGATGACTAAAGACTCCGGTGCATTTTTACATACACTGTGTTACGAAGGAATAATAATAATAATAATAATAATAATAATAATAATAATAATAATAATAATCATAACAACAACAACAATAATAGTAATCCTTTTTACTATAGGTGCAAGGCCTGAAATTTGGGGGTAGGGGATAGTCGATTACTAAGTTGGTACTTGATTTATCGACCCTGAAAGGATGAAAAGCAAAGTCGACTCCGGTGGCATTTGAACTCAGAACGTGAAAAACAGACGAAATACCGCTAAGCATTTCACCCGGCGTGCTAACGATTCTGCCAGCGCGCCGCCCTAATAACAATAATGATAATACTAATAATAATAATAATAATAATAATAATAATAATAATAATAATAATAATAATAATAATAATAATAATAATAATAATCCTTTCTACTATAATCAGAAGACATGAAATTTGTGTGCGGCGTTATATTCGATTACATCATGAACGGGGCGAACGAAATTAAAGCAAAACAAAGAATTTGATATCAAAAGCTAACTTCCTGACAGAGATTCAAAATTCTAATAAGATGAAATTATACAGGAATTGGCGAGAATTTGATGAATTTCCTGTAAGGGCAGGGTGGATCCTGATATCTTTGTAATAAAAATGTAAAAAATATTGACATATCCGAATAAAACAGATAATATAAACTTACGCATATATCCAGAGGGGATAACTTGTAACAAAGGTCTGTATATGCATGTGTGTATGTGTGTATGCATGTATGTATGTATGTATGTATGTATGTATGTATGTGTGTGTATGTATGTATGTATGTATGCATGTATGTATGCATGTACGTATTTACACGTGTGTATATATATATATATAT
>NC_068991.1:68716641-68719121 GCF_001194135.2 Octopus bimaculoides
ACACACACACACACACACACACACACACACACACACACACATATATATATATATATATATATATATATATATATATATATACATTCGTGTATGAACAAAATATAAAGAATATTGAAATCAAAGAGTCAACATAATTTTTGAAATTATAGCACTAAAAATTTGATTAATATTTTACAAAAACAATAAGATCATAAATGCTATGCCAAACACGACATATAAACACACTGTGGTATATACAGACACACACATATGCACACAGACTGAAAATGGTATAAACCACTATACACACATATATACACACGCACACAAACGCAATAATTTAATTTCGTTTTCCAAAGATCTCTTTGAACCGAAACGCAAGTCTAAATTTACAATTTACCTGCTAATATATATGTTGATACGTTCGCTTATGTGTTTGGGTTTGTCTGTCTGAATGTATGTATATATGCATGTATGTATATATGTATGTACGTATGTATGCATGTTTGTATATATGTATGTATGTATATACATATGTATGCATACAAGTATGTTTGTATGTATAGAAGCACATACTTGTGTGTGTGAGTGTGTATTAGCTTGCTTGCGTGTGCTGTTCTCCACAGTATAATTTTCAAAGACGAATTGTTATCTATTTCAAAAGAACTACACCATAATTCTTGTAATCTTTACCTGTTAATTAGACAATTCTGTAATTATATCCTGATTTTCTAGTTATTGTTATTACTGTTGTTGTTTTAAATCTTGTATCTGACTATGGGCGATTTGTACCAAAGAAGAGAATGATAATGACATCAACAACAACAACACTAATAAGAGCACAAACAACAAAGAAAAAAAAAACATCAGAGAATACCGTCAAAATAGAATTAGTCAAGAATCGACAAGCATTTAAGGAAAATTGGCAGATTGGGTCAAATAGACAATCGAATTAGGGTTCTATAATCTCATGAATTATCTAAAGAAAGAAGTACGCAGCGATATAACATCAGCTATATAATAAACCATATAAAGAGAAACAGGGAGTGTGAGGGGAGTGGTAAATAAAGACACGGGCACACCAGACGCACAAAAAAAAAACAACAACAACACGTAAACAAACAACGAAATATACAGAGGGTTAGACACACACGTGTTTGTATAAACACACACACACACACACACACACACACACACACACACACACACACACACACACACACACACACACACACACACACACACACACACACACACACACACACACACACACAAACACACACACACACAAACACAAACACATGAACTAAAAAATGCGAGGAGAAATCAAAAGATTAAATAAGGTTCAGAGAAGAATTAACAGTTTAATATGTTTGAAAAATAATACCAAGAATATTTTTCCTTAAAAATGCTAATATTGTTTTTGTTACAAACTACCTAAATGTGGGGAGGAGGAGTAAATCGTTCGTTGCATGGCTTCTATAATGATATTAATGCACGAAGCAATAACGATGCGAACACGACTGCTAATAGCTACATCAATATGATTGATCATCGATAACTGAAAAACAAAACCCACTGGATAGATATATATATATATATATAGGGTGAATTCACAAAAGAAAAAAACAAAAGTCGAAGACAGGTGGTGTAGAAAACAAACAGATGTATTAGTAAACGCTCGAGAATTGAAAAAGTATTTAACGTTTCGAGCCTACGCTCTTCCACAAAAAGGAACACAGAAAGAAACAAGGAGAGAAAAAAATGTGCGTGTAGTGGTTAGTTGCCGAAGGTACCACGCAGTGGGATTGAACCCAGAACCATATGGTTGGTAAGTAAGCTACTTACCACACAGCCACTCCTGTTTTTAAATTAAATGCTTAGTTTTAGAATAGTGGCAACTGATGAAGGAAATGTTCTCTATGTGGCCTCTGTGTTTTCTGTATTCCGTTTATCATTTTGTCCACGCTTTTTTTGTGACATCCTGTACCCAGATATGCATCTATATATACAGGTAGATGTAGGTATATACATACATGTACGTATATATTCATATACTCATTTATTATTTGTATGACATGGTAAGTATGCCTACCAGCAGGAAAAAAACAGTCAAAATTCTTATTTAAATCGCCAAACTACACCGATAATAACTACAGAAATCAATCGTCCGAAGGTAAACGAGCTAAGATAATCTCTCAGCATACATTCAAGTATTTGGATTTACGTGGACCGGTTTCTGGACTGGCATTATAGCCTCACCTTCCTCAGCACGCGTTACCATGATGGAGAGACCCAACTAGTCATGTTGAAGTCCTCGCTGCACCCGATTCCTTTTGTGCCGAATCATGGCAGCCACCGTTGTGAAAATAATGTCGATACGGAGCAAGTAATTCAGGAGAAAAATATTTCTAAATTGTTACACTAGATAATAATAGAGTCAATGATATCTTCGCAAATATTTTCTCATGAATTATTTGCTTCGTATTGAAATTATATAT
>NC_068991.1:68719131-68722250 GCF_001194135.2 Octopus bimaculoides
TGTATGTATGTTTGTATGTATGTATAAAGTTAGTTAATGATAACTGAATACTATGTCCCGCTTTTTCCATTTCCAACTGAAATCGTTTCACTTCGCTTACAACATTTATTGTACTCATATAACTGAATAATAATAATAATAATAATAATAATAATAATAATAATAATAATAATAATAATAATAATAATAATAACAATAATAATAATAATAATAATATAACATGTAAAAAAACAAAGCAAAGGATACATGAATGTCTTTTGTTGACTTATAAACGTCTGTCCGTCTGCCTAATTAATAGCATATTATTAGTACAAAGTATGCCGTGGAATGGTAAAAAAAAAGAAGAAAGTCTTGGGGATTAATTAAATTGAAGTCAATTGAAGTTTTTTGCATTTTTTAATCCGGTTTAAAGGTAATGCCCTTAAAATAAGGCAACAACAACAGAGTGACGCAGAAGACACAGTCTCCTTTCACTCCCATTTCAATCTTGTTCGCATCGTCCCTAGCATCTCATGTAATTCTATGTCAAAAGTCGTTACTAGTAGATTAGACAGTAATGTTGTTGGTTTTGTTTTTGCTATGGTGACGACGGGAGGCGCAGTGGCGGATTCACGGTCATAGGATCGCAGTTTCGATTCCCAGACCGGGCATTGTGAGTGTTTATTGAGCGAAAAACACCTAAAGCTCCACGAGGCTCCGGCAGGGGATGGTGGCGAACCCTGCTGTACTCTTCTACCACAACTTTCTCTCACTCTTACTTCCTATTTCTGTTGTGCCAGTAATTCAAAGGGGCGAGCCTTGTCACACTGTGTCACGCTGAATATGCCCGAGAACTACGTTAAGGGTACACGGTGTCTGTGGAGTGCTCAGCCACTTGCACGTTAATTTCACGAGCAGGCTGTTGCGTTGATCAGATCAACTGGAACCCTCGACATCGTAAGCGACGGAGTGCCAACAACAAAAACATTATGGTGACGACGATTATGAGGATGGCGGTGTCGGTAGTGGTGGTGGTGGTGGTGGTGATAATCGTTTTTACTAAAGGCTCAAGGCCTAACATTTTGTGACAGGTTGCTAGTCGATTATATCGACCTCTGTGGTCGACGGGTACTTATCTCATTGACCCCGAAAAGATGAAAGGCAAAGTCAAACCTTGGCGAAATTTGAACTCAGAATCATAAAGACGAACGGAATGCTACTAACGATTCTGCCAGCTCAGTCTTGGTGGAATTTGAACCTAGAACATGGGGGTAGTCGTCGGGGTATTTGGGTGGTCGTTAGTATTGTTGCTAACAATAGTGATGTTGTGACTATAGCACTTGTAGTAGTAGTGATGATACCCGTATTAGCATAGTAATGGTACTACTGCCGTTGGCCTCGTTGTTGTTGCTGCTGCTGCTGCTGCTGCTGCTGTATTTGATGGTGACGATGGCGATGATGATGATGATGATGATGATGATGATGATGATGATGATGATGGTGATGATGATGGTGATGATGACGTTAATGGTGAAGGTTTTTTAAATACTGAGAAAGCAACCGGAAGCAGGATGTTAAATTGTTTCTTAATAAACATTCTCGGTTCTTCCAGGAAAGATGAATTTACCAAGAGGCTTGCGATGGTGATGATCATAGTGAGTGATGATGACGCTAGTAGCAGTAGTAGTGATAGTAGTGGTGGTGATGATGATGATGAAGACGACGACGATGACGATGAACGGGGGTGGTGATGGTTGTGATAATGAGTAAATTTCGTGATTGTGGTGACGGCGGCGGCGATGAGTAAGTTCATGGCAGCCATGATGGTGGCGACTGAAATTATAGCGATAGTGATGGGTGATACTATTGTTGATCGTGTTGTTCTTAGTCAAGACATATTGGCGGCGAGGTATTCATGGGTTAGGCTTTATTCTAACTAGCGGCCATTTTCTTTATTTCTATGAACAGTTTTTTCAAATTTTTATATATATATATATGTCTTCTAATTACGTTCCAGTTGTTTGCTATCATAATTTAAGCCTATAACAAGATCGTTTGATGATTAGATATTTTATCATTGTTTATTCATTTGATTTTTGTGTTTATCTCTCTTTTCTGTATTTTTAATTTCTTGCTCACGGAAAAAACGATATAGCTATATTATATTATATTATATTATATTATATTATATTATATTATATTATATTATATTAGCAAATAGTTTCCAACTAATTATATTGTTTCACTGACTAGGAACTAATAATAATGATGGCTGGGTGTATATTCTATTACATTCACCTGGAGCTGAAACATTTACATAACATTCAGACAGCTATAAAGTAGAATGATAATGATATTTGGTTTTCATGTTAACACTAATTCTTGTTTAATTGCCAAGAAGTGATTTAAAGGATACCGTTTGAGCGTGGCTGTGTTTGTGTAACCATCACAACAGAACAAATATGTCTCTCTTGTAGGCACGCCTACTTAAAAAAACAGAAAGAAAGAAAGAAAGAAAGAAAGAAAGAAAGAAAGAAAGGAAGAAGGAAAGAAAAAAAGAATCAAGGTTTGTAAGAATTGATAAAGAAGACCGCTTTGCGAACAAGTGATTTCGGGTTCAACTTTTCTGCGCGGTACAGGGCAAGTGTCTACGGCTGCAGTTCGAAACCGACTAAGCCCTTGTGAGTGATTTTCGCAGACAGAATGAGTGAAGAACTGAGGAGGTTCATCGTGTAGGGCTACAGATGTACCAACACACACGAGATTAAAACATAGCCGACCTCACGCACTTCTCATGAGGAATTCGGGAAGAAGCTTCGTGAGACCACTACTGAGACGTTTCCGAAAAAAGAAAACCGTTGGAAAACAGTTTATAGCAGAGACTCCATCGAAGAATATCTGAAGAAGGAATTGTATTCCGAAATATCATCGGACTATATATAACTAAATTACAACAGGTATATAGTCCATTTTTGTACCATTCAAAACTTTTCATTTTTTACAAACAATACACAATGCTTCAAGCGAACTACAATACTCTCCCATACATATATATATAATATATATGTGCGTGTGTGTGTGTGTGTGTGTATATGTGTGTGTGTGTGTGTGCATGCGTGCGTGTATATGTGTGTGTGTGT
>NC_068991.1:68722584-68726797 GCF_001194135.2 Octopus bimaculoides
CCTCAGCTAGACAACCACTTTTGGTTTGGTTACGTCCCTCTAACATAGAGATTCTGCAAAAGAGAACGGTAGAATAAGTACCAGATCAGGCGGCGAGCTGGCAGAATCGTTAGCACGCCGGACGAAATGCTTAGCGGTATTTCGCTAGTCGCTACGTTCCGAGTTCAAATTCCACCGAGGTCGACTTTGCTTTTCATCCTTTCGGGGTCGATAAATTAAGTACCAGTTACGCACTGTCGATATAATCGACTGACCCCGTCCTCCCAAAATTTCGGGCCTTGTGTCTAGAGTAGAAAAGAATAAGTACCAGATTTAAAAACAAGTCCTGGATTGGATTTATTTGACTTATCTCTTCAAGGCGTGCCCCAGCATGGCCACAGTCTATTATCTCTCTCTCTCTCTCTCTCTCTCTCTCTCTCTCTCTCTATATATATATATATATATATATATATATATATATTGTATTCAAAGAATGTCTGCTTTTAGCATACACGGTATTTAATTCACTTTAGAGCGACCCTCCATACATGTACGTGGAGGTTTTGAAAAGTTCCCAGCTTTAAATGTATCGCGACAGGCCTGGCTGGAGTCTCAACCTTTGATTTCTTTTACAGGGCACCGAGAAACTGAAGGACTGCTGCAATTAGTGAGTCTGACTGGGTAATACGTTGACTATGTTGAATAAAATCATAATTAACTGACCCTCCTCTGTTTTCTTTTATCCAAAGTCAGGAAGTTTTCAGCATTCCCTCTTTAACATCTATGATAAAGATAAGATACTTCGTTCGTGATGGTCATACACCTCTACGAGTTGACACCCACATTCTGTACATGTGTATATGTATGTATGTATGTATGTATGTATGTATGTATGTATGCATGCATGCATGTATTTATGCATATATATTTATGTATGTCTTTGTTCAGTTTTATTTCAAGATTTCTTGTCAATAGAATTGGAATTGCAACATCAACAACAGGGTATTTTTGTATGTGTGTATGTATGTATGTATGTATGTGTATATGTATGTATGCATGTATGTATGTATGTACATACGTACGTATGTATGTATGTATGTATGTATATATGCATGCATGTATGTATATATGTATGTATGTATTTATGTATATATGTATGTAATGTATATAATGTATGTATGTATGTATGTATGTATGTATGTATGCACGTACGTATGTATGCCATTATTCAGTTTTATTTCAAGATTTCTCGCCAACAGAGAAAGAACCGGTTTCTAACCCAGATCCAAGGCTCCGTCATTGGAATTTCAACATCAACAACAGGGTATTTTTGTATGTATGTATGTATGTATCTATAAATAAATAGAGAGAGAGAGAGAGAAATCAAAAGAGAGAAAGAGAGAAAGAAAGAGAAAGAAAGAAAGAAAGAGAAATAGAGAGATGCTAATATTTACATTGGATATTGAACGTATAGCTCGCATACGCTTCAGATCCCCTATCTACCAATTCTCTAATATTTTCCGTTAGCCTTTCCAAAATTTGGACTGAAGCCATTTTGAGATGCAACTCGTCGAGAGATTTAGTCGCTCATATTGACACTAATACTAATTTTCTCATTGATTATTCTTCTTCATTTAATTATTTGTTGAATTGACAAGTTGCGCAATATATGCGTGTGTGCGTGTGTGTGTATGCGTGTATATGTCTTTATGTGTGTGTGGTGTGTATGCGTGTCTGTGTGTGAGTGTATGTATGTGTGTATCAGTGAGTGTGCATCTCTGTTTGTATATATGTATGCTCGTTACCTCATGTATACGTATATGCATATATATGCATGTATGTACGTATGCGTATGTGTATGTATGTATGCGTGTGTGTATATGTATGTATGCGTATATGTGTGTATGTATGTATGTCTGTATGTACGTATGTATATGTGTCTGTATGTATGCATGTGTATATGCGTATGTATGTATGCTCATATATGTGTAAGTATGCGTGTATGTATGCGTGCGTGTATACGTGCGTGTATGTATGCGTATATGTGTGTGTATGTATACGTATATGCATATATATTATGTATATCTGTATGTACGTATGTGCATGTGTATGTATGTATGTGGGTGTGTATATGCGTGTGTATGTATGCGTATCTATGTATATGGATCTACTTTACTCCAAACGACTGCGATACACTTCGAAACAGGTGTAGCTATTTCAACTTACTCCGTTCATTCACTCAATCACCCGGTAACTTCAAATATATCTCATCCAACGTCCTATGATTTCAGATTATCCCACTCAAATCTGTCGCAAAATAATCGTCGCTCTGGTAGCAAATGCAAGAATTACTGAGCTGGTAGAATCATTAGGACGCCGGGCAAAATACTTAGCTCTATTTCGCCCATCTTCACGTTCTGAGTTCAAAATCTGCCGAGCTCGACTTTGCTTTTTATCATTTCAGGTTCGCTGAAATAAGTACCAGCTGTACACTGGGGTCGATGTTGTCGATTATATTTTGGGCGATTTTTCTTTCTTTTTTTTTTTTGATTTGATTTGACTTACATTTTCTTTTATCTTTCGCTGTTCTTGCACCCATTTTCGGTATATCTGTTATTTTGCGATGTTTATCATTATTATTATTATTATTATTATTATTATTATAATTATTATTATTATTATTATTATTATTATTATTATTATTATTATTATTATTATTATTATTATTATTATTATTATTATTATTATTATTATTATTATTATTATTATTATTAAGGCGGCGAGCTGGCAGAATCGTTAGCAAATCGAGCAAACTGCTTAGCGGGATTTCCTCGGTCCTTAAGTTCTGAGTTCAAATCATGCGAAGTGGATTTTGCCTTTCATCCTTTCGAGATCGATAAAATAAGTACCATTTGAGCACTGGGGTCTACGTAATCGAATGGACCTTTTCCCCACATCGGTTATTATAAATAAAGTGAGCTGGTAGCATGGCGAACATGCTGGGCAAAATAGCAGTATCTTGTCCGTCTTGATACTCGGAGTTCAAATTCCTCGCAGGATGATTTAATGCTTCGTGTAATTTGAAATCAAGTTTTTCGCTGGAGTATTTTGGAAATTGGTTTCAGATTACCGGGAGGTAACTTAAAATGGGGATTGTATATGTATATATAAGGCAATGTTCCATAGAGTTTCCGCCTACCATGTTCTTTTATAAGCCATTGGTCAAACAAGGCTATATTGGCAGGCACTTACCCGAGGTTTCACACAGTCGGAGTGAACGCAAAACCTTACGTTACGGAAAAAATTTCCTCTTTCATCATACCACCATACAGTTATGTCTATATGCAATGAATTGAATGTCACTTGATTAAAAATAGAAAAGTGAAAAATAGAAAAACAAGCGGCAATTTTTATTGCTCTGTCAGAATAAAGAAGGGGATAATTTCTAGAAATATAACACTAAATTATAAAACGATACAATTTCCAATTTCCAGAAATAATTGTATCATAGATGCTTTTATTCATTTGACGGTGTCAGGTAACACGAAATCATGTCCGTAAAATGTCGTTCTATATTGGAAAAAAGAGCAGATTTTCCTCGAAGCATGAAAATACTTATTTTTCTGAGAATATATTTCTGAAATTCTTTAAAATAATCATCACATTTCATTTCAGTGACTGTAATTACAAACGATTACTACCAGGACTTTGCTTTCTCCAATTAAGAGGCAAATCACAATTCGTTTTTCAGTCCATCATCACCTACGCGAACAACCTAAATTTCCACTCTAATTATTTACGTTTGTGACTACACGCATACATATGTGCATCCGTATATCTATATCTTAATCTATCTGCTTATCTGTCTGTCTGTCTCTCTCTCTTTCTCTCTCCCTCTATCTATCTATCTATCTATCTATCTATCTATCTATCTATCTATCTTCTTTATTGCCCATAAGGGGCTAAACATAGAGGGGACAAACAAGGACAGACAAAGGGATTACGTCAATTTTATCGACCCCAGTGCGTAACTGGTACTTAATTTATCGACCCCGAAAGGATGAAAGGCAAAGTCGACCTTGGCGGAATTTGAACTCAGAACGTAATACCGCTAAACATTTCCCCCGGCATGCTTATGTTACTGCCAGCTCGCCGCCTATCTTATACGCACACATATACATACCGATGAATGCGTGACTTTATGGTAAGAAGCTTGCTTCCCAGCCACTTCGTT
>NC_068991.1:68727524-68729642 GCF_001194135.2 Octopus bimaculoides
ATATATATATATATATATACACGTGTGTGTCTGTGTCTGTGTCTGTTCTTGTGTCCTTGTGTTCAACAGATGTTGGTGGGGTTACGTTGCCATAGCTTACCGGTTCGGCAAAATAGACGATAGAATAAGTACTACGATTTAAAAAGAAAACCCGGGCTCGATTTGTTCGGCTAAAATTCTTCGAGACGGAGCCCAAGCATAGCCACTGTCAAATCACTGAAACAAGCAAAAGATAAAAAAATACACACGCATACACACGAGATTATATTTTTTTATATACATTGTATATAACAGCCAATTCATGTTACCGAGTAGTTTCGTGCTAATAATAAACGCTTCCAACCAGTACATGAGCTTCGGAGTCATTGTAAAAATCTGGAATGGCATTCATGATGAAATAACACTGGAAAAAATTAGCAAGAGAGACATTTTCAACGTTGGCTCTTAAGGCTGTCAGAGTTATATCCCTTCGTCTGGTTTCTTTTTAGCTTGTGTCTGGCATACCAGTATTCAAAGAGATAGACAGATAGATAATAGATAGATAGATAGATAGATAGATAGATAGATAGATAGATAGATAGAGAAAGTGTGTGTGAGAGAGAGAGAGAGAGAGAGAGAGAGAGAGAGAGAGAGAGAGAGAAAGAAAGAAAGAAAGGGAAAGTGTGAAAGAGAGAGACTCTGTGTGTTCGTATGTGTGTGTTGGATAGTGAGATACATAACACACAGACAAAGGAAGAGACAAATGTACTATGCGTATATATATATGTGTGTACATTAATACGGAAGTGTTTGTACATATCTGATTGTAAATGTTAAATGAATATTGATTAACGAAAGTTTGACATGAAAATAGGTTGACAGTAAAATTAGGATTTGGAAGAAATATAACTCGAAACAAATATTAAATTTCACACCACATTAATGTAAGACGTATATAAAATCTATATTATTATGAATTTTTAAAAGCAGCTTCTCATATGACAGTATTTCTGGAGATGTACGTCGCAAAGTGTATAGAAGTGCATAGTGTAGGAATACTATAAGTACCAGTATACGTATGTGTCTGTATGTATATAATATACATGTATATATATATATATGTGTGCATATATGTACATATATGCATAAATAAATATATAAATACATAAATATATATATACGTAGATACACATGCACATACACATATACATGCATATGCATATATATATGTGTATATATATATATATATATATATATATATATATATATATATATATATATATATATATATATATATATATATATATATATATGTATATATATATATAGGTGTATAAATGTGAATATGTGTGTGTATTTATGTTTACACGCGCGTGTATACGCACATCTATATATTTTTTTACATTCATCTATATATTTCTTCTTTTATTGTTAATCCACTTTGTTATATTGCATGCCAAGTCTTCGTTTCTTATATATAGAGAGCTCTATATACAGATACATATGCATATGTATATATATGTACGCATACACACGCACACACACACACACACACACACACACATATATACACACACACGCACAAACGCACACACGTATGTAATATGAATAGAACACAGGAACAGGAAAGAAGCGAGGTGATAGAATTGATGTTTATTCCATTCGTTTACAGCTGTTTCATAATCTTGTTAGTTACATAATAGGTTTCACGTCAACATTCGCTCATTTATAAGATATACATATATAAGTGCGTGTGCACAGCCACATATATACAAATGTGCTGAGAAGTAAACTAAGAAGGTAATCTTCCGTACAGTTCATGGTAGTCCAAAACATTAACCCTGCCATAGAGAGCCAGCTCACCCAATATATATATATATATCCACGGGAAAAGAGGTACTCAGTAGATTACCATTTATGATTTACTTTAAGAGAGCAAGAATCATACATCAATGCAAATACAGAGAAAGAAGCGGTAAATAAATACGATAAAGTATAATATCAAAAGATAAAAAGCAAGACAAAAATTCAAGAAGCTTGCTTCCCAAGATCATGGTTGTGTGTTCAGTCCCATTGCTTGCTACCTTGGGCAAGTGTCTTCTACTCGGGCCGATCAAGCCTTGTGAGTGGATTTGGTAG
>NC_068991.1:68730827-68732116 GCF_001194135.2 Octopus bimaculoides
ATATATGTATGTATGTATGTATATATGTGTATATACATGTGTGTGTGTGTGTGCATGTGTGTGCACGTGCGCGCGCGTAATGCACTTTTATTTATACAATTTTTTACTTTCATGTTTATTTCAATCATTGTTTACAACGTTCTATCTCTCTCTTTCTCTCTCCTTCTCTCTCTCTCTCTCTCTCTCTCTCTCTCTCTTTCTCTCTCTCTCTCACACACACTGCAAAGCTTACACATGGGCTGCTGAACTGAAATCTCTCTGTTGCTTTGAGGGGAAGGTAAAACCTGATAAACTGCTCCTCCTTCTGTTGTTGGACTACCGTGATGTTTGTTTAAAATAGAGAGATTATGACTGTAATAAAATAAAGAAAGTAATATTTACTAAGTAAGTGAGCACTATTATACAAGGTGCGGCAGAAATACCTCTCACATTTTAAACTTTCACATATGTGTTGCTAATGAACTCATGCAAATGCCAATTATGTTTTCATTTAGCTAATGACCAAAAACTGTAACCCTTTCTTTAAAGAACAGTAAAATTAATTTTTCATAAATGTTGTTTCTTTTTTCTTTTGTCAACCTTTCAAATGTGAGAGGTATTTCTGCTGCACCATGTACAAAGAAATAACTACACCTAAAATATAAAAATTATTTGAAATGGGAATCAAATGTGAAAATATTATCAAGGAGTCGGCAGAAAACTGCTCGGAGGGAAGTCTTTCTGCTAGTGTGAATAATGCCAAATGCATTCGTACACATGCATATATATTCATTTGTGAGTCTGAACAAGTACGCTCATATACATTTATACATACTCATGCTTGGTGCGCAGGTATTTTCACTCCGTCAAACACACTTACACATACACACACAAGGCCTGACATTTTGGGGAGTGGTACTTAATTTATCGACCCTGAAAGGATAAAATGCGAAGTCGACCTTGGCGGAATTTGAACTCAGAACGTAGCGGCAGACAAAATACCGCTAAGTATTTCGCCGGCGTGCTAACGATTCTGCCAGCTCGCCGCCTTAAGGTTTCCGGTAATCATAATGTTACGTCCCATGACGCAGTTGAACGGCATGGCTCTGCTTCTTCAGGTGCTAAGCTGCTTACCCACTGACTTTTCTTTGTTGACTTTTGTTCATGTCCTCACTTTCATATTCACTTAGATGGTGACGTCGCCGTATCCCAACACCGATCTTCTACATTCTAGATATCTTGCGCACATACATATATATGATTATATGTATGTGTGTATGTATATATATATATATAATGTATATATATAT
>NC_068991.1:68735112-68735517 GCF_001194135.2 Octopus bimaculoides
ATGTATTGTTTATAAAAAGTGTTTAAGATTTGTGCTGCCATTTTGTTCTGGGATAATATTAAACAGTAAAACGTATGTTCAGTTACACATACACACCTCTATGCACACACATACACACACGCACACACGCACACACACACACACACACAAACACACACACACATACAGGAATATAAATAAATATACGCATATGTATTAGATATATATTGAGTACATCTGTATTACAAAACGTATGTATCTATTTATCTATCTCTGTATCTATCAATCTACCTATCTATCCATATATATATATATATACACACACATACATACAGATGCACACACGTATGCATGTATATATGCATATATATACATTCATATGTATACATATATATACCTACACACACACACACATATATATATATA
>NC_068991.1:68735527-68736571 GCF_001194135.2 Octopus bimaculoides
TACTACTACTACTACTACTACTACTACTACTAATACTACTACTGCTGCTGATGCTGCTGATGCTGTTGCTATAATTTCACTCGTCATCTTCATGGCAATAACAATAACAATAATAATCACCAACACCACCACCACCACCACCTCCGCCATCATCTGCCCCTCCATTTCCCCATTCTCGCATCACCAACATCATCATTATCATCATCGTCGTCGTCATCGTCATCATCATCATCATCGTCGTCGTCGTCGTCGTCTTCATTATCATCAACATTACGAAAACGAAAAATTGCTCTTTCTAATGTTCTTGGTTTCTCTCTCTGACTCAATTTTTACGTGCAAACGCCGCACTTTGTCAATTTAAATCTGGCTAGAAGTTAATGGATCTTGTCTGCATATATTAGATTTGTCCAATTACACGCCTCTTGTGAGATGTAATAAATATATGCACACTCCTACGTTGATTCGGAAACTCTTGGTTCACCCAACATTTTCTGTATCAATTTTACTGATTTATTTCGCTTTTGTCTTTATCCGTAACCGTAATACAGCATGCAGCCAAAAGCGAACACACAGGTACACACACCGAATTGCGTGCGTCCATATACACGCATGTGTATAGAAGCATACACACGTAGACTCACACATATGTGTATATAAATGTGTGTGTGTGTGTGTGTAAATATATGTATATATCTATATATATATCTATAGGGATATATATACATAAATGTACACGTGCATATATACGTATATATATGATGTATATGCATGTATATATGTACTTATATCTAGCTATACGTACATTCGTAAATATATACATACATATATATATTTACACATATATTTGTAAATATATACATAGAGATATATCCATATATATACATATATGTGTATGTGTATGTGTATGCATATATATATATGTATGTATGTGTACATACATATATATATATATATATATATATATATATATATATATATATATATGTATATATGTATGACTATGCAATTTTAAGATCCATGGATCTAGGTGTAGGAATTTAGTGT
>NC_068991.1:68736688-68738636 GCF_001194135.2 Octopus bimaculoides
TATATATATATATATATATATATATATATATATATATATATATATATATGTATATATGTATGACTATGCAATTTTAAGATCCATGGATCTAGGTGTAGGAATTTAGTGTGCTTCGAGCAAATTTCAGAAACAATAATAGTTTATTGGTATAGTATGTTGTAGGTTTTTACTTGAAAGTTGTATTTAACTCGGGATCCCTTGACTACAATCCCATAAATAATGCGGTTTTTTCAATTGCATGAACTAAATGTCGGAGGTTTTTGGATAAACTACCTGCATCAACTTGCTATAAAAGCAGGTAGTAGTTTTACTTTAATCTTATTCTTAGTGGTAAGTTTTAACGAGTGCAGTTCGATTTTAACAATTATTTTTTCAAAGCTATAATGGAAGTGACAAAGGAACATATTCGGCATATTTTGCTTTATGTAAATCAAGGCTACCATTTTTTCATGTTAGGAAAAATAGAAATATCCTAGTGTCTTAACAAATTTTCAAGCCGATCACATGTGGAATGGTGTTCGCCTTCATTTTCGGCGTGTAACTTGTCAGAATATATCATGCTTCCTCTAATTCTTGTAGGTGCTGGAGCAGTCGGAAGCATGAAAATGAAATTTTCGTCTAGGTATAGATTGAGGGTGTAACTTCTGTTAAACTGTGATAGCTACATCATAAGTGCTTGTTTAAGCAGCATAAGTGCTTGTTTAAGTGTACTACGTGTTCCTTAATTCTCCTATCTTTCAATCCAGACATACACCGATGAGGTAATATATATTTTCTGTGGTTTCGTAACACGAGGATTGTCTACGCATATCTAATTAGTTTTTAGTGCATTTTTTTGTGAATTCCAATTATATCTTCTATGTATCATCTTTGGATGGAAATTATAATTCTAAATTCTGATGAATTTACGATGTCAATGAAATTATGCGAACAACGTGCTGTTGCGATGAGTTCAGACGAAGATTGAGGACATCAAAGGTGCTTTTTGGGTGTTATTGTTGTTATATATGTTACTGCTCTTATATATGCTATCTTAAGGATGACTTTGGCCAAAGTAGAAACTTTTGAGCAATCTGGGTGAGTATCTGTTAAAATTATGTAGGCTGATGTCATTGAATGGAGTTATAGATATTGCGTTATTTTACATGGTTTCTTTATTGATTCTACAACATTCCCGGGGAAAACACATTTTTAACAAACTTGTACGGCTTGCCGGAAACAACACGTTTCTCCGCACATTTTAAGCATTTTTGTCTCGTATTTCAACAGAGGATTTCCCCCCGAAATATTGGAGCGTTAAACAACTTTTGTAAGGTAATACACCTTTATCTTTGTTTGACATTACCTTAGATCTTTTGATGTAATTCGTCATTAAACATTTCTTAAGTTTTTCTTGTTTTCTTTACATCATTTTCTTGATGGTTGGTAACGAAATTTTCTTTTATCAAATCTAACAAATTTCTACCCAAGTTGAACACTCCCTCATGCTTCAACGTCGATCGAAACAGGATTTTATGCTTTGTATATTCTACAAAATGTGCAACTCTGTTTCAGGAAAAAATAAATTTTGTCGTTCATATTTTACTTACGTGAAAAGTAGCTTCAAGTAATAATAATTTTCCATTTCAGATTCTTGGTCAAATTTAGTCTCACGTGATTGTTGTTCATTTTCGTTTTAAAGAAAAAAAAAACAGAAAGAGAAAACAATCGGTGGCTCACAAGATAGTTTTGTTCCTGTTTCTTGACCTCAAGTTTTGCCAGTATCTTTTCAACACCAGGATGGATGAAACGCCTACGAAATGCATTAAGGTTAGCTCAAACGAAAATCTGATGTTATCAATGACTGAATGAATGCTTAACAACGCTTTGGCCTTGTACCATCACTGATTTCTTGTGCAAGAAGGAATTATTTTTCTTAGAGAGAAAGAGAAGGATATATATATATATA
>NC_068991.1:68738707-68741736 GCF_001194135.2 Octopus bimaculoides
GAGAGAGAGAGAGAGAGAGAGAGAGAGAGAGCGTTAGAAGGGGGACGAAAGCCTTATTGTGGGTGATACCACAGTCATATTTCGGTTCCAGTTTGATGATATTTCACTTACGCTTCTGTAGCTAAATTCCCCACTTTTCTCTCTCATATGAGAAACTTCAGAGACAACACTAAACCAAATACACATATTCAAGTCCCAGTTCGTTGACATTACGACATGCACAATTAAAATTAGTAGGGAGGACTTCATTGGTTAGCGCAGCGGACACGCGCTCGAGGGATCTCAGGTTCGAATCTCAGACCGGGCGACGTGTGTGTTTATGAGCGAAACACCTAAGCTCCACGCTGATCGGGCAGAAAATAATGGCGAACATCTGCTGACTCTTTCGCCACAACTTTCTCTCACTCTTTCCTCATGCATCTAGCAGCTCACCTGCAACGGACCGGCGTCCCACCCAGGTGAGGAACCTATACGCCAATGAAACCGGGAAACCGACCCTTCTGAGCCAAGTATGGCTTGAGAAAGGACAAACAACAACACAGCAATGGAAGTCTTCAACATCACAATACTCCATTTTCACAAGTCCGACATATCTTTCTGTCTATAGATGATTGATTTGTAAATATTATTATTGGATTAAGATCAGTGTATTAGCAAAACCAATATAGTAGGGGACTAAGCATCTAGTTTTTACTGTTGATTCTTTAATTCTACACATCAGATACAACTTACACTCTCAGCATAGGATAGGGGCACTCCGTCGGTTACGACGACGTGGCTCCCTCAGCTGAACGGAGCAGCTTGCTCGTGAAATGAACGTGCAAGTGGCTGAGCACTCAACAGACACGTGTACCCTTAACGGTAGTTCTCAGGGAGATTCAGCGTGACAGAGAGTGTGACAAGGCTGGCCCTTTCAAATACAGGTACTACTCATTTTTGCCAGCTGAGTGGACTGGAGCAACGTGAAATAAAGTTGTCTTGCTCAAGAACACAACGCGTCGCCGGGAATTGAACTCGCGACCTTACGATCATGAGCCGAACTCCCTAACCACTAAGCCACGCGCCTTCACGACTGTCAGCATAGAGAGCAAATGGAATTATAAAATAAATAATAATAAATGCGCCCTTATAAAGCTTAGCCAGGCTCGTGAGCCCGGTTTCCCGGTTTCAATGGCGTATGTGTTCCCCAGCTGGACGGGACGCCAGTCCATCGCAGCCTTACTCATTTTTGCCAGCTGAGTGGACTGGAGCAACGTGAAATGAAGTGTTTTGCTCAAGAACACAACGAGTCGCTCAGTCCAGGAATCGAAACCGCAATCTTACGATTATGGTACTGACACCCTAACCACTAAGCCACGCGCCTCCACATAAATGAAATTATAGCATTAAATTATTGTGATCTCACAGAAAAGAAAAGCGGTTCAGTGAACACAAGCAAAACTAACTTTGTAGGATCTACTATCCTTCCGCTAATTATTTTAGGGGTTATACAGTCGGGAGCAGACATGAGCATAATTTCGGTCCTTTCACCTTAGACTCAAAGGAGCATTCGATATGTGATTTCTGGAAGTAGAGACAGAGAGGGCGTTACCAGTACTCTGTTGGCACTTAATTGATCTGAGTAACCTGCAACAATGTGAAATGAAGCTCCTTGCTTAGGACACAAGGCGATGTTCGTTCTAGGAATCGAAATTACGAAGATATGTTCGTAAATCCAAACCTAGGATATGCATCTTCTGGAATGCACTTTATATGAAATATATAAAGTGTTATATAAAATGTATAAATCCAATACGAAAACTGAAGCTATGCATAGGCAGAAGTAGTTATGTGCTTGATAGAAAGAACACATTGCGTTAGTCAAAACTGACATTATGCTCAGTCAAAAATTACCCTCAGCTTCACAAGCATTGACACAAGTCAAAACTTTGCCTAGCACCCAATTAAGCGTTGACTCCGGTGATAAATAATAGTAATAATTGACACTAGTAATAATCGATTTTGTTGTCCGGACAAAGGTAGTCTGTTGCCTAGCCAAAAGCATATGGTTATTATATTACTGTTAGTGATATTATTCAGCACAAAATTTCCCCGTCGTGAAAATAATGCGCTCGGTGCATTAGGAAGTGTGGGTTAGGGAGAGGAAGTGGAGAGAGGCATGATGGGAGTGATAGTGTGGTCGAGAGACGAGACTGAGACGAACATCTAATCCACAAAACCTCTTTTGAAGACGGACGATTATCCTTCCATTTCAAGATGGCTGACTGGAGATTTCTGTGACATAAAGTAGTGAAACACACATAGCAATAAAATACACGCTCGGTCCACGCTTAAACCACTACAAACTCAACCTTATCCCTCATCTAATAATACCTCACCCCACAACACTAATTTTCCCTTCATCTTCCTTTGATCATTTTTTTGTTTTTGTTTTTGCATATATATTTTTCTTTATCAATTTTGTTTTATCATTTTTTTCTGTCTTTCAAATCTTCCGTATCTTTATGTTTTGCATTTCCACCATCTTTTTTTCATCATCCTTCCCTTATTTTCCAACTTTTTCTCCCTTTGTTACTCTCCTTTTACAACTGCTTTTTACTTCTTAAGCGTCTACGCATCCACGTGTCTGCCCGCCTGTTTACCTATCTACCTATCTATATAGCTGTCTTTCTGTCTCTGTCAGTCAGTCTGTCTCTTTCTCTCTCTCTCTCTCTCTCTCTCTCTCTCTCTCTCTCTGCATGTATGTATGTATGTATGTTCGTATGTATGTATGTATGTATGTATGTATCTATCTATCTATCTATCTATCTATCTATCTATCTGTCTATCTGTATCACTACATACCTTTGTAACTATTGTCTTGACTTACTTTCTTCCTTCTTTTTCCTTCCTTCCTTCCTTCCTTCCATCCGTCCTTTCTTTCTTTCTTTCTTTCTTTCTTTCTTTCTTTCTTTCTTTCTTTCTTTCTTTCTTTCTTTCTTTCTTTCTTTCTTTCTTTCTTTCGTTCTACTTTTTCTGTGTGACTGACT
>NC_068991.1:68742036-68742952 GCF_001194135.2 Octopus bimaculoides
ATATATATATGTATGTATGTATGTATGTATATGTATATTCGCATACCTACACGTACATATATACATACATAAACGCATTTATACGCTCTCACACACAAACACATACACATACACACATTTCCATACGCACACATAACTCAATTTTGACTTTCCAAGCTTACTCCTTTATCCGTCCACTTTATTCTCTTTCCTTCGTTCTATTTACCTCATCTTCGTTATTTTAATATCATATATAATTTTATTTCATTTTTACTTTTGTCCCCAACGTTTTTTTTATCTTATTTCATCATTTCTTTCACCATTCCAAACACTTGGCTTTCTTTTTTTTTTTTTTTTTTTTTACATCAGACTCTTCTTCGATATTTTTTCGCAACACTGATTCGAAAAGGACTTCTCGTGTCCCACTCCACAACCTAACATCTATACTTACCGTGAACCCTTTCACTCAACCTTGCCAAAAACCCTTTAAAACCTATTTTATACTCTCTTACCTCACTGATCCGCCATATTTGAGCTTATATTTTGGGCGATTTTTCTTTTTTTTTTATTTGATTTGACTTACATTTTTTTATCTTTCGTGTTCTTGCACCCATTCTCGGTATATCTGTTATTTTGCGATGTTTATCGTTGTTATTATTATTATTATTATTATTATTATTATTATTAATCAGTGTTACTGTTTGACATGCATAAACACCCACACTATATATCTACATATATAAATAAATAGTTTTTTTCTCTCTCTATCTCTCTCACCCCACGTATATATGTGTGTAAATATATATATATATATGTATATATGTGTGTGCGTGTGTGTAAATATATATATATACATATATATGTATATATATTTATATATGTATGTATATATGTATATCTATCTATCTATCTATCTATCTATCTATATATATATATA
>NC_068991.1:68746948-68751914 GCF_001194135.2 Octopus bimaculoides
TATATATATATATATATATATATATATATATCAATTTAAATAACAGCCATAACGCAACTTGAAATCCTTGTTAGAGTACCTGCGTAAAAGAAATCTGGAATGGCTAGTTTGCACTGGCATCAAGTTTTATATATTGTAATAATGAAGTCAAGCCAAGTAGCGATATTTTGAAATCATTAAATATATGTATTTCAGGTCTGGCACATATATATTAAGAGATGCATCCATTATTAGGGTCTTCCTCAATTAAAATAGTGCAAAATATAAAACCAGCTGATGAAAATAGTTCCAGTGTGTATGGTTAGAGCAATGGAGGCCGTCTACTAAGTAAGGAGAATGAATATGAACAGAGGGAGAAGGAGAAGAGAGACAGAGAGAAAGAGAGATGGAGAAAGAAAGAAAGAAAGAGAAAGAGAGAGAGTGAAAGAGAGAGAGAGAAGAGTAAAACGGAGATATGTAAAATGAAGTTGTGGGGAAGGAAAAAGAGGGACGGAAAGTGTACAAGAGAATGGTACTGAAAGGAAAGGGGAAGGGTGTATCGGTAAGTTTACACAGAAGACTCGAGGGAAAAGGTATGGATTGGAGAAATGAGAAGGTGATGAAATTGGAGGAGGAGGAGGAGGAGGAGGAGGAGAAGAAGAAGAAGAAGAAGAAGAAGAAGAAGAAGAAGAAGAAGAAAGGGAAGAAGAATGGGAAGAAGAAGAAGAAAAAGAAGAAAGGGAAGAAGAAGAAAAAGAAGAAGAAGGAGGAGGAGGAGGAGAAGAAGAAGAGGAAGAAATAGATGAAGAAGAAGAAGAAGAAGAAGAGAAGAAGAAGAAGAAGAAGAGTAGAAGGGGAACAAGAAGAAGAAGGGAAGAAGAAGAAGAAGAAGAAGAAGAAGAGGAAGAATAGAGAAGTAGAGGAAGAAGAAGAAGAATAGAGAAGAAGAAGAAGAAGAAGAAGAAGAAGAAGAAGAAGAAGAAGAAGAAGAAGGTGAAGGAGAAGAAAAGTAGAAGGGGAACAAGAAGAAGAAGAAGGGAAGAAGAAGAAGAAGAAGGGAAGAATAGAGAAGTAGAAGAAGAAGTAGAAGAATAGAGAAGAAGAAGAAGAAGAAGAAGAAGATTAGAAGGGGAAGAAGAAGAAGAAGAAGAAGAAGAAGAAGAAGAAGGGGAAGAAGAAGAAGGGGAAGAAGAAAGGGGAAGAAGAAAGGTGAAGAAGAAAAGGAAGAAGGGGAAGAAGAAGGAGTCATAACTAACCATATTTCACTCCTAGTTCTCATCTCATTTACAAAATATTACTGGTGTCGCCTAATCGATGAAGAACGCCGTCGTGACCTTCAAAATTGGATGAGGAACTCCAGGTAGACATGCTTCGGTCTGCTGGTTGGGAATTCTTATAGTAAAGGATATGGTTAATAATTGCTAAATAAATAATGCAAATATTTTAGAAATGGAAGTTTATCTGAATCTCAGCTATGCAGAGAATACCGCTGAGAATCGGTTATTCTCTGGTTAGCTTTCGCATGAGTAAGATCAAAATGACAGACTTGTATGGCGAGAATGGAATATCTGTGGTTTGGGTAAGATAGAAATTACACAAGTTAAGAAATATTACAAGAACATTTTAGACCAAAAAAAAATGAAACTCGAATAATAAAAGTATCTGCTGAGACTGGAAGAATTCAACAAAAAATCGATAAAATGCCATAAAATGAAGAATAGATCTAGTGACAAGATAAGTGCTGAATGGAGTTTACCGAAACGAAACAAATGCGAAACTCGACATTGAAAGATTTGCGCCAACCTGGCAGACAAATGACGTAAGGTTTCTTTCTGCAAGACAAGTTAAATAGATGGGTGTGGTGGGTGTTGTTGTTAAGATGCGATGATGATGATGATGATGATGATGATGATGGTGATAATAATAATAATAATAATAATAATAATAATAATAATAATAATAATAATAATAATAACAATCCCTGTGGATAAATAATATCCAGAAAAAAATGGAAAACAAGAGAAAAGATCTGTCAATCCTTAATGAAACTAGTAGACAATCAACACTACTAAGCAACAAGAAGAGAACATTAATACTGTGTAAATACAAAATTACAGAAAAAAGTTTACCTGACGTAAAAAAACTCCAGTTAAAGCAAGATATCTTCACTAAAGCACAATGAAGAATGAAGTAATGATTTGTAGGTCCGTGGCATTTCGTTATGAAATCTTAATAAAATATAAAGTATATTCTTTTCTAATCTAGGTACAAGGCCCGAAAGGTTTGGCGAAGGGGCCAGTCAATTAGATCGACCCAGTACGCAGCTGGTACTTAATTTATCGTCCCCAAAAGATGAATTTGAACTCAGAACGTAAAGACAGATGAACTACCGCTAAGCATTTCGCCCGGTGTTCTAACGTTTCTTTTCTTCTCTAGGCAGAATGCCCGAAATTTTCGGGGACGAGGCCAGTGGATTAGATCGATCCCAGTACGCAACTGGTACATAATTTATCGACCCAGAAATGATAAAATGCAAATTCGACCTCGGCGGAAATTGAACTCAACACCTAAAGACAGACAAAATACCGCTAAGCATTTGACTTGGCATACTAACGCTTCTGCCAGCTCACCGACTTAGTATAAACTATATTAAACCACGTTCTACTGCGTTAGCAGTGCTTTTTACATAATTTTGCTCAGGTTATATCTACAGATATTCAATAGAAATTAAAGCCAGCACTGATTTGTTTGCTACAACGGTTCGTTGGTAGAAATAATCTTAACAAAAATAAAGGAATAAAAGGAGTACCTAAGCACATTCAGATGATAATCCATATCTACTACTAGATCTAACATTGATTAGACTAGAATAGACTTGAAATGACCAAGACTTGGTATCGACCGTCTAGTTGCAATGTTATTTATTTGCTCGACATCATTTTCATTCCCGAATGAATACGGTTTCCTAAGAAGTAAAAAATTCCAAAGGTATTTAGCAGCGGGATTTGCAATGATCCTGGGAAGCAGCGGTCTGTTAGAACTCGTCTCAATATACACAAAGGCATGCCTACATACCCATAGTATATATATGTATATATATATATATATATATACATACATACACACATGTATATATATATATGTAAATGTAAGTGTGCGCGTGTGTAAGTGTGTGTGTGCATACATCTACATGTAAACATATATACATACACACGCAAACACATATATAAATATGTGTGTGTATGTGTGCATGTGTGTGTGGGTGTGTGAGAGAGAGAGACAGAAAAAAAAAGGAGGGAGCGTGGAGTGTATTTGGAGAGCATCTAACGTATGTGTTACCTGTAGATATTGAGGTATGATCACTGTAATGTCTGCACATGCGCTGTACCGTTGTACATATGTATGTACGTAGGCATTAAAACATTTATGCATGTAATACATGTATGCATATAATGCATAAATGAATATTTATTTATAAGTACTCATAAATGTTTATACGCACACTCTCTCTCATCTACACTAACACGCATATACATACATACATACATGCTTGTATATATATATTTGTATAAATAAATATATATATATATATAAATATATGTATACATGTATATACTCTTTTACTCTTTTACTTGTTTCAGTCATTTGACTGCGGCCATGCTGGAGCACCGCCTTTAGTTGAGCAAACCGACCCCAGGACTTATTCTTTATAAGCTTAGTACTTATTCTATCGGTCCTTTTTTGCCGAACCGCTAATTTACGGAGACGTAAACGCACCAGCATCGGTTGTCAAGCGATGTTAGGAGGACAAACAAAGACACACAAACATATGCACACACATACATACATATATATACATATATACTACGGGATTCTTTCAGTTTCCGTCTACCAGATCCACTCACAAGGCTTTGGTCGGCCCGAGGCTACAGTAGTGGGAATGAACCCGGAGCCATGTGGTTGGTAAGGGAGCTACTTACCACACAGCCACTCATGCACCTATACCACACAGCCACTGCTGCGCCTATATATGCATATATGTATATATATACATACACACACACATTCACACACAGACACACACACACACACACACACACACACACACACACACACACACACACACACACACACACACACACACACACACACACACACACACACACACACACATATAAATATCCATAAAAAAACGATCTTTAAGAGAAACATTTATTATCAATGCAAAAAAGCATTGATAAGTTTCACATATAGTTGATAATCTAATTGCGCTCAACACCTGTTTCATCATGATAGATATCATTTAAGGTATAATTACATATTGGTGAAAGACAATTAATGATATATTAAATTTGTTTAACACAATTATGCAATTATACACTCAGTGGTGCTCAGTCTCAACGAAACAGCTGTTGAGCATAATAAAGTATGAACTATGCTTTTCTGCTTTTCTCTCTCTCTCCACTTCTCTCTTTCTCTCTCTCACACACACATCTTCCCACACTGTTTTATACATATACAACATTTAAGACATTTGTATAACATGTTTTATATAATGCAAAGCTTATCACATTTGAACTAAAGTGGAAAAACTACAACTAAGTATATAGCTATATTCATAAAATCAAAAGTCGACAGTCGACATTTAGTTTAACCACAGGACAGCCTATTCAAGGCGATCATATTTACACATAGACATACATATATTACATTCACACAAACATATATAAGTATCTATTTTGTTGGCACTCCGTCGCTTACGACGACGAGGGTTCCAGTTGATCCGATCAACGGAACAGCCTGCTCGTGAAATTAACGTGCAAGTGGCTGAGCACTCCACAGACATGTGTACCCTTAACGTTGTTCTCGGGGATATTCAGCGTGACACAGTGTGACAAGGCTGACCCTTTGAATTACAGGCACAACAGAAACAAGAAGAAAGAGTGAGAGAAAGTTGTGGTGAAAGAGTACAACAGGGTTCGCTACC
>NC_068991.1:68753088-68753709 GCF_001194135.2 Octopus bimaculoides
ATATATATATATATATATATATATAAGCATTGATTTCTTAAAAAGTATATATTTGTTTCGCAGTGTGTTTTGTTTGCATGTGTCGTATGGTGAAACATATATGTACGTTTGCTTCTTCTATCCTTCAAGAAATTACGCAAGCATGAATCCATAATTTTCCTTGTTTCTCTTTGGGAATTAATTTGAGACAAACTGAAGGACAGTGGAATTGATACCATTCTTTTGGACAATCGATTCTTTATATTCTGATTCGAATCCAATATTTGTTCCCTTTCACATCTTTTACCTACATCTCATCTCATTGGTTTAAACAGTACATGTGCGTTGCAGTGTGTGCTACCGTCTTGGCTGTTTAAACATGACGATCTCAAACCTTGCCAAAAGCATATAGATTTCATGAATGGTGGTGGTTGTGGTGGTGTGCAGAAAACTACAAATTATCGGAAAGCCTCTTTGATATATATGGATATATGTACACACACACATAATAATAATAATAATAATAATAATAATAATAATAATAATAATAATAATGATAATAATAATAATGGTTTCAAATTTAGCCACAAGGGCAGCCCTTTTAGGGGAGGGCACTGGTCAATTTCATCGACCCCCCCCCCC
>NC_068991.1:68753852-68754526 GCF_001194135.2 Octopus bimaculoides
AGTGTTTCACAGGTATTTAATTTATCGACTTCCGAAAGGATGGAAGGCAAAGTCGACCTTGGCGGAATTTGAATCCAAAACGTAGCAACGGGTGAAATACCACCAAGCATTTCGTCCTATATGTATAACGGGCTTCTTTTCAGTTTCCGCCTAATAAATCCACTCACAAGGCTTTGGTCGGCCCGAGGCTATAGTAGAAGACACATTGTAGTAGTTTTAGAATGATGCCACCCTGCTGGCTTGGCGACTGGATAACCTTCCCTCACCGAAACAGTCCGTCGCTCTATTATTCAATTACAGCTGAGAAGAGTGGAGTGTTTTGCTTAAGAACGCAACGCATTACAAGTCTGATCGTGACACTCCGTCGGTTACGACGACGAGGGTCCCAGTTGATCCGATCAACGGAACAGCCTGCTCGTGAAATTAACGTGCAAGTGGCTGAGCACTCCACAGACACGTGTACCTTTAAGGTAGTTCTCAGGGCGATTCAGCGTGAAACAGAGTGTGACAAGGCTAGTACAACAGAAATACAGGTACAACAGAAACAGGAAGAGTGCGAAATGCTTAGCGGTATTTCGTCTGCCGTTACGTTCTGAGTTCAAATTCCGCCGAGGTCGATTTTGCCTTTCATCCTTTCGGGGTCGATAAATTAAGTACCAGTTACAAACTGAGGT
>NC_068991.1:68754579-68755275 GCF_001194135.2 Octopus bimaculoides
GAGTGCGAAATGCTTAGCGGTATTTCGTCTGCCGTTACGTTCTGAGTTCAAATTCCGCCGAGGTCGATTTTGCCTTTCATCCTTTCGGGGTCGATAAATTAAGTACCAGTTACAAACTGAGGTCTATATAATTGACTTAATCCGTTTGTCTGTCCTTGTTTGTCCCCTCTATGTTTAGCCCCCTTGTGGGCAGTAAAGAAATAAGAGACGTTAGCACGCCAGGTGAAATGCTTAGCGATATTTTGTCTGTCTTTACGTTCTCAGTTAAAATTCCGCCGAGGTCGCCCTTACCGTTTATCCTTTCAGGGTTGATAAATTAAGTACCAGTTGCTTACTGGGGTCGATCTAATCGACTTGCCTCCTCCCCAAAATTTCAGGCCTTGTGCTTAGACTAGAAAAGAATATGCGTAAATGTTTGGGACTGTACGATTTCTGACTGATACGCTTTTATTCTTTTACTCTTTTACTTGTTTCAGTCATTTGACTGCGGCCATGCTGGAGCACCGCCTTTATAGTCGACCCAACCGACCCCAGAGCTTATTCTTTGTAAACCTAGTACTTATTCTATCGGCCTCTTTTGCCGAACTGCTAAATTACGGGGACGCAAACACACCAGCATCGGTTGTCAAACATACACACACACATACATACACACAAACATACACACACAGATACATACACACATACATATATATA
>NC_068991.1:68755809-68759988 GCF_001194135.2 Octopus bimaculoides
TGATGGGTGGAAAACAACGAGCAGACGCATTCCGAAATACGGTTCAACCGCAAGTCGGTTCTTTTAGAATCGACCAATCGTTGGACAACAACAACAACAGCAGCAGCAGCAACAGCAACAGCAACAGGTATAACAACAGTATCAATGGTGATGGCAATACTTCCAGCAATACAGGGCGGCGGGCTGGCAGAAGCGTTAGCACGCCGGGCGAAATGCTTAGCGGTATTTCGTCTGCCGTTACGTTCTGAGTTCAAATTCCGCCGAGGTTGACTTTGCCTTTCATCCGTTTAGGGTCGATAAATTAAGTACCAGTTGCGTACTGGGGTCGATCTAATCGACTGGCTCCCTCCCCCAAAATTTCGGACCTTGTGCCTAGAGTAGATAAGAATACTTCTAGCAATACGATTTAGTGACACCAAAATCCTTACATACCAAACTGTCCATTTTGTAAATAATATGGTGCTGATGGTGGAGTGTGATTAGAAAGGTCGAGGGCCCTGCTGGGGTGTCCTCCTGCTAACTCGTCCAATAGGAAAAGGAATTACATATTGCGTAATGTGTTTAGTTCTACATATCCTAATAGGGATCTGGTAAGGGCTAGAACGACGTCTGTGTACATATTTTATGTTGTCATGGCTGGATCGATGTTTGTCTTGTAACAGGGATTCTATGAAGAGATCTTCTCTCAGACAAAAAACAAAGCGACATGTATTTCATCGGTGTATATACTTAATAATTATGCAAAGAAGGCTGTCTATGTCTGTCTGCCTGTCTGCGTCTTTTTGTTTGTCTGTCTATGTCTGTCTGTCTGTCTGTCTGTCTGTCTGTCTGTCTCTCTCTCTCTCTCTCTCCATTTCACCTTCTCTCACGTGTGTGTGTGTGTATGTATGCATGCACACAGACACTTATATGTGCATATCTATACATACGTACTTACATACACCCGCACGTACATACAGACATACATACGTACATACATGCGTACATACATGCATACATATATCCATATACACGCGCGCGCACGCGAGTATGCATACATCCATATATACACATACACACACACATATTCATACCCACACACACATACACACACACATTCTGTACTCAATTTCTTTATCTATCTTAGCAACATTGGCCACTATGGAACCGAAATACGTGAAAGAGGAAACAGTCTTTAATACTCTCCCGTCAAAATAAACTATAGGATACCAGCGGAAGGGTTGGTCGCGCATGGGCTGCTGGACAAGCCCAACCTTCTTGATGTCGATGCTCAGACCAAAATATTTCGATGAACGTGAGAAGTTGTCTAGAATCCATTGGAAGCTATAAGTACACAATCGTCTGCGAAGAGCAATTCACGAACTGTTTGCACCGAAATCTTAGTTTTTGCTTTGAAGCGCTGTCGATTGAAGAAGCCACCACCGGTCCTCTACTCAAACTTAACTCCTTCTTAATACTCTCGAATATTGCTTCCAACATGAGGGAGAAATACAAAGCAAATCAGAGCAGTGCAAGAACACAGCCTTGTCACTCTTTTACTCTTTTACTTGTTTCAGTCATTTGACTGTGACCATGCTGTAGCACCGCCTTTAGTCGAGCAAATCGACCCCAGGACTTATTCTTTGGAAGCCTAGTACTTATTCTATCGGTCTCTTTTGCTGAACCGCTAAGTTACGGGGACGTAAACACACAAGCATCGGTTGTCAAGCGATGTTGGGGGGAGAAACACACACACACACACACACACACACACACATATACATATCTATATATACATATATACGACGGGCTTCTTTCAGTTTCCGTCTACCAAATCCACTCACAAGGCTTTGGTCGGCCCGAGACTATAGTAGAAGACACTTGCTCAAGGTGCCACGCAGTGGGAATGAACCCGGAACCATGTGGTTCGTAAGCAAGCTACCTACCACACAGCCACTCCTACGCCACTGCGAATGAATCCGATACTTCCCTTGATGTAAAGAAATTATGACATTGAGCATCGTTTCGGGAACACCTAGCTTTCTAAGCACAACCCAACGAGCATCGCTAGATACGGTGTCGAAAGCTTTAGTTAGCTCTACAGAAGGCTCACGAGCCTCTTCCTGTGGTTGCCTCAGGCTGAATATCGTATCCACTGTGCCTCTACCTCCCCGAAAGCCACGCTGAGATTCAGATTACACCAAGTAGCAAGGGTATCATTTAGTCTGTTTAAGATAACCCTTCTAAGGATATTCCCGTCGACGTACAAAAGGGATATACCTCTATGATTTCTCATATTCTTCTTTGTTGCTTCTATGATTATAAAGATGGACAACAGAAGCATCTTTAAACTCGGTAAGAGTGAACCTAATTCCCAGATTAAGAAGAAGAGTTAACATAATAAATATGGTAGATTGCTACCACATTTATATATCTCTGCTGGTATGCCATCGTTCCCAGACGACTTTTCATTCGCGAGTTGTTTTATAACCTTTTTTTTCTTTTTTACAGAAACTGAGTCCAGAATCGGTAAGCTTATCAAGGCTTTGCCACATCCCCGACGCATTGTTGAAGGTGAAATTTGTTGTAAACAATTTGTGGATTTGAAATCATTGCTTCGAGGTGCTGATTTTTGGACCCTGTACCAAAGATACAAATCAGTCAGCTTCAGGTTTTGCATTTACGATGCTTGCGTACCATCTCCATCATCAAATTGAGCGACCATAGTAAGAGTGAGATGCTAAGAAAATGCAACATATCAGGTATTGAAGCTATACCCATCAAAGTACAGCTTAAATGATGAGGTTATTTCTCACGTATAAGTGATATCAGATTTGTGGCGCAACTTCTCTTTGGGATGTCAGTTCGAAAGCCACTCTTGCATTTCAAAGACAAAAAAAAAAAAGACAAACTGAAGCGATGCAACATTCTCTTTTCTTCCTGGGTAAACAAAGCACCAGAACGCAAGACCTGGCACCAGTCCTGCTTCTCCTCAGTTCAAAATTTTGAGCAAAGTCGACTCCGAATATCGGACCAGCTTTGTGCAAGCCTGAAGACATAGTGGGAAAACGCTGCTCCTCTAAATCACCTTACTTTAATCTTTAATTTTTATTCACAGTTATGTCACTGTCTCCATGCGGGAGCACCGTCATGAAGGGTTCTAATCGAACAAATCGACCCCCAGAACTTACGTTTTAAGCCTAGCACTTTTTCTATCGGTGTATTTTACCGAACCGCTACGTTACAGGGACATAAACACGCAAGCATCGGCTGATGGCGAGGCGAGGATAGACACAGATAGACAGACACACACACACACACAAGCATGCACATATATACGATGGGCTTCTTTCAGTTTGCGGTCACTGCTAACGTTTCTGCCAGCTCGCCGCCTCGTATGTATGTATGTATGTATGTATGTGTGTATGTATGTATGTATGTATGTATGTATGTATGTATGTATGTATCTATCTATCTATCTATCTATCTATCTATCTGTGTGTGTGAGAGGTGGTGGTGGTGCGTGTCTGTGTGTGTAGGCTGTATCCACCCCGAAACAACAATGAAATGAGTGCTAAACTGGATATGAACCGAGTGAGTGACAAAACAAACGAGACATATTCCGTCTAACGTTGAAATGTCTCTGTCGGTATATTGTTTAAATATCCAAACTTCCCACTATAAAGATTACGTTCGCATCTTCCATGGTCGAACAACAGAGCTGGAGAGTTTGAATTTCCTTAACAGTATCATTAAAACAATCCATGTTTCATTTCTTGCGATTCAGATAAGGGAGATAACTCTTAACAATTTATATTTGAGTTATTGCCCTTGGAAATACTAGTGAATATATTAAATGTCTATATGAGTGCTTTTGCGTGAGCGTATGACTGTACGCGGATGCGTGCATATATGTGTATACATGTGTATAAATGTGTGTGTTTGTGTGTATGTGTGTGTATGTGTGCGTATGTGAATGTGTGTGTGGGGGGAGTGCATGTAAGTGTGTGCATAGGCTTTGGAGTGGCCGGGTGGGAAGTAGATTGCTCACCAACCACATGGTTCCGGGTTCAGTCCCACAGTGTGGCACCTTGGGCAAGTGTCTTCTACAAAGCCTTGTGAGTGGATTTGGTAGACGTAAACTGAAACAAGCCCGTCGTATATATGTATATATATATATATAAATATATATATATATAT
>NC_068991.1:68760817-68761605 GCF_001194135.2 Octopus bimaculoides
CTTCATTCAGTTTCTGTCTACCAAATCCGCTCACAAGGCTTTGGACGGCCTGAGGCTATAGTAGAAGACACTTGCCTAAGGTGCCACGCAGTTGGACTGAACCCGGAACCATGTGGCTGGTAAGCAAGCCTCATACCACACAGCCACTCCTTTGTTATTGTTATTATTATTTTTTTTACCATGCCAGACGTAGGGATGGCTGTGTAGTAAGAGGCTTGCTTGCCAACCACATGTTTCCGAGTTCAGTCTCACTGCGTGACACGTATCTTGTACTTTAGCGGCAGGCCAACCAAAGTATGGTGAGCAGATTTTATATATACACAGGGTGGGTGGGAAGTAACTAGGCATTAGAAATTGCTTATAGAATGTTTAGCATCACTGAAATCATGACGAAAACATAAATAACTAGAGAACACTAATGGGGAATTTTATATTCTTATTGTCTTATTGTCTTATTTCTTATTTTCCCGATGGCCGGTCGCTTGACTGTTCAGGAGTGAGCTAAAATAGTAGCACGCCGCTATGGTGTGTGGAATTCCATTGTTTTGGTTCAGAGATGATGGCTTGCGCGGAAAGATGAGCATGCAACACTACGTCTGGAGTTAATAAAAAGTTGTCATGCAAAGCTGATGACCACGAGCTCTGTGAACGATCTAAGAAGAAGTGACCACCCAACCACATCGCGATCAGCGGAGAACGTGGCAAGTGTGCAGGAAGTTACTGGGCCGTAAACACCACCATCGGTTGTCAAACGATGTTGGGGGGACAAACGCAGACACCCCCCCCCC
>NC_068991.1:68761731-68762959 GCF_001194135.2 Octopus bimaculoides
ATATTTACGACAGGTTTCTTTCAGTTTCCGTCTACGAAACCCACTCACAAGGCTTTGGTCGACCCGAAGCTATAGCAGAAGACACTTGCCCAAGGTGCCACGCAGTGGGACTGAACTCGGAACCATGTGGTTGGCAAGCAAGCTACTTACCACACAGCCACTCCTGCGCCAGGAAATTCAAAGGTCTGTGCGTTCCCGGCGATATAATGAACGACAAATGCCAAACTTTTCGCTTGCTACATGTTCTAAATCTTAAATTCTGAGGTCAGCGTAATTTAGAGATTATCGATAAGGAGATCCCTGTCTGGATAAAATTATTAAGAGTTCAACAATTAATTATATCATATATTATTAATTGTTCCTATCAACACGGAAAGCTGGCAGAATTGTTACACGACTGCCTAAATGCTTAGCAGCATATCTTCCGACTCTTCAAATTCCGTTCCGGTCACCATTGGTTTTCATCCTTTCGGAGACTAAGATGAGAACCAGTTGAGCACTGAGGCCGTTGTAAAAGGCTTGACCCACCACCAAAATTGCAAACCTTTGCTAAAACGAGAAAGCATTATTTGTGCCTATGTTAGAAGCAAATCTAAACAGAATTTACAATATAGTTCTATATTTAAGAAATGAGGAATTATGTACATTATTTACATTATTTACATTTGACGGATATTTGTCCTCATCTTGTTTGTTGTTAACACAGGCATATAGCATAGTGGTTAAGATACCGAGTTCGATTCCAAGCAGCGACCTGAATAATAATAATAATAATAATAATAATAATAATAATAATAATAATAATAATAATAATAATAATAATGATAATAAAAAAAAATATTCAGACAAATACATAACAAAAAAAACAGAACTTACAAATATATATAACATACAGAAAATTGCACTACTGGGCACAGCACACATCCTACGCAAAACACTTTCAATACAGTAACCATAAGAGCACCACAGCAAACCACAGCACATACCCAAGGCGCACAGAGCTGCGCTCGGTAGTGAAGTGAAAGCACGTTATAAAAATAAAACTACTGAACAACAATAATAATAAGAGTAACATCTAAAAATACCTTAGGAATGAGAACCTAGGTTCGAAATTTCCCCAAGACACCCGATGAAGGCTGGAGGGTATATCAGCCGAAACATTGTGTTAACAACAAACAAGATGAGGACAAATATCCGTCAAATGTAAATAATATAAATAATGTAGAAT
>NC_068991.1:68763050-68765215 GCF_001194135.2 Octopus bimaculoides
TCATTAGTATTATAATGTTATAAATATGACGTTGTAATCCATGTTACAAACAAGTTAGAAGTGCTTAAACGTATACAAAACTTCAATGATTTTTCAATTCGTTTCCATTGTGATTGCTTTTTCATATTTATATTTATTTTACCTTTTTGTATAGATAATCTTTGAGGTAGACGGAAAGATTAGGTGTCCATGAGCAGACATAAGGACTGTAAAGGTGTTGGGAACGAGGGAGGAATTCACTAACCCTAACCCTAACCGTAACCCTAACCCAACTCGAATGCTTGCCACGTTGGAAACATAAGGCATTGATTTTAAAGGAGATGATTTCGTTTTACTTAGTTTTCTCCACTGAGGAAATTCCGAACACTAAGACATGCTTCTTATTAATTAATTAATTAATTGATTGATTAATTAATTAATTTATTTATGACATGCCGTAATTAGTATTACAACACACTGCAAACACAAGCTTAATCTTAAGGATTGGATGTTCTTTGCAGCTTTGAGTTGTTTCCCTTAAATAGTTAAATAAGGAGTAGCCTCCCTTGACCTAAAATTTTTAATATTCAAGTTTTTACTTCGTATTCACAAAATTTTTAAAGCATTGACGATGGAAAATTTTTTATTCGTCTCGTTATATTTCCTAGAATTAGGGCGGCTGCGAGCTGGCAGAAACGTTAGCACGCCGGGCGAAGTGCTTAGCGGTATTTCGTCTGCCTTTAAGGTACTGAGTTCAAATCCAGCAAGGTCGAGTTTGCCTTTCATCCTTTCGGAGTCGATAAATTAAGTACCAGTGACGCACTGGAGCGATATAATCGATTTAATCCGTTTGTCTGTCGTTGTTTGTCCCCTGTATGTGGCCCCTTGTGGGCAGTAAAGGAATAAGAAACGTTAGCACGCCGGAAGGAATGCTTAGCGATATTTCATCTATCTTTACGTTCTGAGTTCAAATTCCGCCGAAGTCGACTTTGCTTTCATCTTTTCGGAGTCGATAAATTAAGTACCAGTTACGCACTGAGGTCGATATAATCGAATTAATCCCTTTGGCTGTCCTTGTTTGTCCCCTCTATATTTAGCCACTTGTGGGCAATAAATAAATAGGAAACGTTAGCACGCAGGGCGAAATGTTTAGCAGTATATTTCGTCTGTCTTTACGTTCCGAGTTCAAATCCGCCGAGGTTGACTTTGCCTTTCATCCTTTCAGGGTCGATAAATTAAGTACAAGTTGCGTTCTGGGATCGAACTAATCGACTGGCCCCCTTCCCACAAATTTTCTGGCCTTGTACCTAGAGTAGAAAAGAATATTTCCTAAAAGTTAACAAAGCAAATACAATAAAACTACATCCGAAATCAAATACCAGATTTAACACCATAACAAGTTGCACGAATAGTTAATATATAGATGAACAATATTTAGTCTTTAATTGCCCAAGGTTAATTACTGGTATGCATATCATTAATTCCGAGTGAGCTTAGTAGATGGAGTGAATGTATATATATTCGTAGCTGGAACGATGTGAAACGTTTCCTAAGTAAAATAGAAAAAAAAAAAAATTGTGTATGACGGATGTAGAGTAATTCTTCACGCGTTTGTAAATTCACACACACACACACACACACACACATATATATATATATATATACACATGCACACACATATACATATATATATATATATATATATATATATATATATATATATATATATACACACACACACGCACGCGATAGGCTTCTTTCAGTTTCCGTCTACCAAATCCATTCACAAGATACGAGTGGAGAGTTTGATGTGGGTCTGGTATTAGCCTGTGAAGGCGCATGGCTCAGTGGTTAGAGCGTCGAGCTTACGTTCACGAATTTGTGAGTTCGAATCCCGGACCGGGTTGCATGTTGTGTTCTTGAGCAAGACACTTTATTTCACGTTGCTCCAGTTCACTCAGCTGTAGAAATGAGTTGCGACGTCACTGGTGCCAAGCTGTGACGGCTCCTTTGCCTTTCCCTTGGATAACTTCAGTTGCGTAGAGATGGGAACTGGTATGCATGGGAGACTGCTGGTCTTCCATAAAACAACCTTGCCCGGACTTGTGCCTGGGAGGATAACTTTTTATGTGCAATCTCATGGTCAGTCATGACCGAAGGGTTCCTCAGCTTATATATATATATAT
>NC_068991.1:68765253-68767131 GCF_001194135.2 Octopus bimaculoides
ATCTGCCTGTGTATGTATGTATGTATGTATGTATGTATGTATGTATCTATCTGTCTATCTATTTATCTATTGATGGATAGATAGATAGATAGATAGATAGATAGATAGATAGATAGATAGATAGATAGATAGATGTATGTGTGTGTGTGTGTGTGTGTGTGTGTGTGTGTGTGTGCGTGTTTAAAGTGGTATGTAATCGTAAGATCCAAGGACCTAGGTGTTGGAATCTTGTTGAATTATTCAATTTCGGCTAACCGATTTACTTCCAAGATTCTTAATTCACAATGGTAATATCACTTCTAGTGTCTAACTACATTTTTACTCATATATTTTCTATTTTCACCTTTACGAATTTCTTCTTTGTTATTTCGACGACTTGTATATTCTTTTTTCTTTGTTCCAACGTTTTGTCATCTTGGTTAGTGCGCTTTTACGTGTCGAATTTTTCCACATGGAAACATTCTACTTTCTCAAATGGGCAGTTTTCCTCAGATGTAGAACCCACCACGTGCAAAACATGGGCCTGTATTCTGATTTTTTGTCCTGTTTGTACTGTATTTTAGTACCTCCTAGATTTCTATTCTGTGTGTTTTGCACTTGTTCCATTTGGGAGCAATCTTTATGTTCAATTTTCTCTGCGTCGTGTCTTAAATTTTCTATTCTTTCACACTCTTCTGACACTTGTAAGGTTACAGCTTGGTTTTTTGTTCCAGTTTAGCGAGAATTCTTATTCTTGCTTCTGCGTCTCTTTTCTGCAGTTAGTCCATGAGTAAATATCAGACACTTGAGCGAATCTGGCGTTAATTCGTCCAGTTTAAACTTTTAACATTATCTCTTAACTCTACCAGCATATGTCACGTAGTCTACCTCGTTGTTCTTTTCTAGGTTAAAAAATTTCCAGCGTGTATCGCACAACGAGATTTTCTCGCTAAAAATTTTACACAATATGACTATCGTATTTCTAAAGTTTATGTCATAAGGTTCTTCGGGAATACGTAATTGCTGTAACGCTCATGTTCTTCCGCTGGCTGTTTTCTTAGGATTAGAAGCTTATTATTTACAATTTTTACAATTTTACAATATTGAAATACACTAGTACCTTCATGCGTTACGCAATCATCAGGCTTATGTAGTGACAATCGTATTCCACAATCGACAACTATTATAAACACATAGCTTTCTGTGATACATCACAAGTATAGCGTTGTGTATGACATACCACAGATATAGTTTCTTAGTTTTACATTCACTTTCAGATACGCGCTTACATACAACGATCTCATTTTCTCACAGTTACTGCGCTTCTATATTTCTATCTTAAGTTGGGTCTCCTTGCTTAATATTTTATCAAACTGCTAATCGCTCGGTCTCTGCCTGCCCATCTGTCTGCCTGTCTGTCTCTCTGTCTCATTTTGTCTCTCTTTGTGTATGTGCCTCTGTCTGTCTGCTTATATGTGTGTGCGTATGCCAGCGTGTGTGTGTATTTACACGGATGGGACAAAATAATTAAAACACTTTTTTAAACGGATATTTTATTATTTGATCCAGAGTTTGTCCTAATTTGGCTTCTTGCAATTGAATCTACTTTAGCGCATACAACGACGATGACAGCTGGAAACAGCTCCTTACTTGCTGCTTCAAGATGCACAATAAATGTTCAGTTATAGGCGCAGGAGTGACTCTGTGGTAAGTAGCTTGCTTACCAACCACATGGTTCCGGGTTCAGACCCACTGCGTGGCACCTTGGGCAAGTGTCTTCTACTATAGCCTCGGGCCGACCAAAGCCATGTGAGTGGATTTGATAGACGGAAACTGAAAGAAGCCCGTCGTATATATGTATGTGTATATATATATATATATATATATATATATATATAT
>NC_068991.1:68768987-68770812 GCF_001194135.2 Octopus bimaculoides
TGTGTGTGTGTGTGTGTGTGTGTGTGTGTGTGTATGTGTGTGTGTGTGTGTGTTTGTATGTCTGTGTTTGTCCCTCCAACATCGTTTGACAACCGATGCTGGTGTGTTTACGTCCCGGTTAATGCGGGGGGAGCCAATCCTATCAATCTACTTCATTTTAGCCCTTTGTAGAAATTTTGAATAACCTTCACTGTGCGATGCGGACCTTTATCGTCCAGGGAACAGTTTATGCAAAGTAGGATGGGCATGATCAGCAGAAATACTCAGATCATCCTTGGTGTTAATTGTGCCATGAAGAGAAAATAAAGGACCAATTCTGTGGTATGGCTGCCTAAATCACCGCAAAGTCACCTCTACGCTTCATGGTAGGGAACAAAGGGCTAGGACTGTAAGTTTCAGGCTGTCTCGAGATATTAATTTTCCTCGAAGAAGGAAGTGGGGGTGAATAACAATTTATCGCTGATGACACTGTTTCATTGAGCCACTGACCGCTTCTGATAGTCTAGACGCCATTTTTCCTGCTTATCAATGTTGATGGCGGACAGGAGACGTTTAGCAGCTTCAGCCCTCCCATGAAATCCAGCTTTATGGAGCTTACGATGAACAGTTTTTGTTGACACAGGATTGGCAAGGAGGTGGTTCACCCCTGCCGTCACATTTGCTGCCGTTACTTTTGCTTCCATGGTGTGTCGACGCAAGGCATTTCACTGTTCTTTAGCCCTTCTCTCTAAAATTTGCCCTCCGTCAAGAATTATGCTTGCCAGAAAAGGTTTCACCTTGATTTTTCAAAGCCAATATGATTTTAGAGATAATACAAATAATATGTGAGTATATGCACATATACGTACATGCATATCTGGGTACAGGACATCACAAAAAAAAAACGTGGACAAAATAAAAAAAACAGAACATAAAGAGAGCACAGAAAACACACAGGCCACATAGAGAACATTTCCTTCATCAGCTGCCTCCATACTAAACTAAGGGTTTCCAAGAGTTTATGCATATAAGTAAATATATGCATGTGTGTATGTATATATATATATATTTATGTGTATACACACACATTATATATATAATACAAATAATATGTGAGTATATGCATATATACGTACATGTATGTACATACCTACATCTACATGTATATATAGATGCACATCTGGGTACAGGACGTTAGAAAGAAACGTGGACAAAATGAAAAACAGAACATAAACAGAGCACAGAAAGCACCCAGGCCACATAGAGGACATTTCCTTCATCCGCTGCCACCATTCTAAAACTAAGCGTTTCGAACCGGCCTCTCGCATCATTAAACAATCCAATGGTTTTAGTGACTGAATCTTCGGTAACACTCCATTAAAGTAACTTTTTAGGATATCAGACAGGTCATGCATTTTTAACTTATCTAAGTATAAAATCTACAAAAGAAATAAAAGAAGTAGAAACACAGTGATATCATGAATTACAAGGCATACATAACGCATATGAATATATATATATAAAGACTGAAGCAGTTTGGGATTTGTGATATTGCCAACAGAAGGAAATAGCGAAATAAAAAGTGATATTTCTGTTATTTTCTCCAACCCCGGTAAATACATCTATCTATCTATCTATCTATCTATCTATCTATCTATCTATCTATCTATCTATCTATCTCTCTTTATGTATGTATGTATATATATATATTCATACATATATATACACATACATACATACACACACACATATAAAAGTATATATATATACATACATATATATTTGCCTTCTATACATACACATATACATACATACACATATATATATATATAAACATATATATATA
>NC_068991.1:68771703-68772986 GCF_001194135.2 Octopus bimaculoides
GTACACGTACATACATACTTATATATGCGTATATATTACACATACATACACGCGCATATAATTTTGTGTGTAAGTGTCTCTCTATTCTTACGTTTTTTTTCCCCCACACTTGATACAACCGCGGAGTAGGACCGAGATCAGTTTCCTGTTGGTAAAAAGTGGCTTCTCTATTGATCATTAGGTTAGGAAACTAATATAACTACTCTCTCAGTCTGTGTCTCTCTGTCTTTCTCTCTCTATGCCTGTCTCTCTGTCTCTCTTTCTCACACACGCTCGCTCAATCATACGGAGACACACACTCGAAATAAAATGTTAAATTAAAACCAAGCAAGAGTAATGAAAAAAAATGCAACAAAGTGAAAAGTAATTTTATAAAAACACCCAAATAATTGTAATGAGAAAGTCACCACGCAAACTATAGTAAATAACGATAAAACAAACAAAACAAGGTAAATAGCATCTGTATCATTATCAACAACAACAACAACAACAATAACAGCAGCAGCAACTACAACAACAAGTGTATGGTGATCACCATTGGAAATTTGAAGGGAATAAAATTAATAACAATCAGAAAAAAAAGAAGTTTTTATTGAAAAATGTAACAACAACAAGAACAAACTCAATGATGACAACGAAAATACCAAACGACGACGGCTGAGAAAATACGAGCGACGAGTGACAAGATAATAATGGCGGCAACGACAGCAAAGACGAAAACAATAATAAAAGCAAAAATAGCACCGAAAACTGCAACAACGACGAAAATGATAAAAACGGCGACGACAAAGAAAATTACGACCACGTCAATGACGTCAACATCTAGAAAAACAACGAGAAAATAATTTTGATGATGATGATGACGGGATGATAATAACGATTTCGAATTTTGGCGCAAGGCTTGAAATTTTGTGGGGGAGACCGCTTGTGTTTCACTAGTACTTAATTTATTGACACCCGAAATTATGACAGTCGAGCGTAAAGAAGGACGAAATATCACTTAGCATTTTCACATGAAAGACGTAAGAAGCGTCATTCTGTTATGAAGAAACAGAATATCTGTTATGGAGAACCAATCAGACAAATACGAGCGAAAACAATAACAGCGCCTTCGAAAAGGCGGAGGTACCAATCCTTTCTACTATAGGCACAATGTCTGAAATTGTGGTACTTAATCTATCGACCCCGAAAGGATGAAAAGTAAAGCTGACCTCGGCGGAATTTGGACTCAGAACGTAAAGACAGACTAAATACCGCGTGCAATCGATTCCGTCAGTTAGCCG
>NC_068991.1:68773079-68775093 GCF_001194135.2 Octopus bimaculoides
CTACTACTACTACTACTACTACTACTACTACTACTGCTGCTGCTGCTGCTGCTGTTACTACTACTACTACTACTACTACTACTACTACTACTACTACTACTACTACTAATAATAATAATAATAATAAGAGTCAATGTATGGGCATCTGGAAAAAATGGAATCCTGCCACATGAGCAGAAAGGTTGCAGGCGTGAGTGCAGATGTACCAAGGATCAGCTCCTGGTGGACAAAACTATACTTAGAGACTGCAAGGGGGGGGGGGTAAAACTAACTTAGCCATGTCATGGATCGGTTATCGGAAGGCGTACGATATGATCCCACATTCTTGGATTATGGAATGTATGAACCTATTTGGTATTGGATCGAATGTTGAGCGATTGCTTGGAAAAAGTATGGCGAAGTGGAGGGACGGAATTGACAGCGCATGGAAGACCTTTAGGGACAATGACAATCAGCAGAAGCATCTTCCAAGGGGACTGTCTATATCTACTGATCTTTGTGCTGTGCATGGTATCCCTAACACTGCTTCTGAGGAAAGCAAAGGCTGGGTGTATATTCAAAAGCTGTCAACAAACAGTCAACCACTTGTTATTCATGGATGACCTCAAACTTTATGGTAAAGAGGAATTCCAAGTCAGTTCCCTCGTTGATAAGGTGTATACTTTTAGTGCTGATATCAGAACGGAATTCGAACTCAAAAAGTTGTGGTGTGTTAGTCTTGAAGAGAGGCAAAATGAAATGAATGGACGGCATAATGATACCGTCTGGGGAGGTTATAAAGTAGATAGAAGAGATGGGCTATAAGTACTTGTGGATATTGGAAATGGATAAATCGATGGAGAAAGAAATGATAGAAAAATTTAAGGTGGAATACTTGCGCAGGCTGAGACTGATTCTTAAGTCGAAATTAAACGGACAGAATAAGATTGAAGCTATCAACACCTGGGCGGTTTCACTCCTTAGATATGGAGCAGGGATAATCGCATGGGCAGTAGACGAACTAAACAGCTCAGACAGAAAGACAAGGAAGTTGCTGACTAGATATGGGATACTCCACACAAAAAGTGACACAGACAGACAGTACCAAACACAGAAGGGGAAGAGGACTGATTGGATGTGAATACAGCATTCGAGCAGAAGAAAACAATGTAACATGATATGTAGAAAAATGCCACACCACCGCAATTATTGGAATTTAGAAGGTTAGGCTTGTGTAGGATGGAGGATTGCAAAGATAAAGCACTCTACAAGCACTTGAGAATGAATGAAACTAAAAATAGGTGGATAAATAATTCTAAATCTGGAACGAGGCTACCAGTTTTGAAGTGAAGCTGCAAGTCGATTACATCGGCCCACAGGGATTTATTTAAACTTATTTTATCGACCCCGATATCACGAAACGCAAGTTTGGTCATGGCGAGATTTGAACTCAGAATATAAAGAACCGGGGGGGGGGGAGGAAATGCCGCTAATCATTCTTTTCGAGACGCTCTAGCTATTCCGTTGATCCATTCACCATGGTGATGGTGATGGTGATGATGATGATTTGGTAATTCTCACATCCCCTCTATATCTATGCTGATATACATTCAACATGGACGTCTGAAAGAAATTTGTCAAATATGTACTAAGACTTCTTTTCGGTAGGATTAATAATAATAATAGCTATAATAATAATAATAATAATAATAATAGTAATAATAATAATAATAATAATAATAATAATAATGATGATGATGATGATGACGATGATGGTGATGATAATAATAACAACAACTACATCAACAACGACAATAATAATGATAAACAACATAATAGTAATAATAATAATAACAACAACAATAATTAAAGTCATGATGCCTAGATGGGGATGGTGGTGATGGTGTGGAGTTATAAAATTTAATCCTTAGTGGTTTCAACTTCAAAAGTATCGATTAAATATTTGTACGGTCATTAAGATATATGTGTGTGTGTGTATATATATATATATATATATATATATATATATATATAT
>NC_068991.1:68775655-68776057 GCF_001194135.2 Octopus bimaculoides
TATATATATATATATATATATATATATATATATCTGTGTACATTCAACCGTAGTTTACATTTTAGTTAAGTTCAAACGTACCCCATAAAATCTGATTCATCACAAGTTTTAGGATAAATGGATGCCTAATAGGAATAACGTATCTTTACAGATTTGACCATCAGTATGTGAAGATAACTTTAGAGTTTTACCTACAGCACATAATTATATTTTGTTAAACATACTACTTTGATATATCCGAGCTATTTGTTACATTTTGCTTTCGCGGATTTTCTTTACACGTCATTCATATTATTGTGTATTTGATGCAAACTTATGTGCATGTATGTATGTATGTGAGTGTGTATGTATGTATGTATGTATGTATGTTTTATGCGTTTGTCCGTCTGTATGTATGTATGT
>NC_068991.1:68776067-68776949 GCF_001194135.2 Octopus bimaculoides
ATACACATATATATATATATATATGTGTGTGTGTGTGTGTGTGTGTGTGTGTGTGCATGTGTGTGTGTGTATGTATGTACATTTTCTAAGGTACACTGAAGCAGTGAAGGTAATTAAAGAGATGCGGCTGATGATGACGGCGAGGATGGCGAAGATATTAATAAATCTATTCATTTTTAACAGACACACGTCCTTCTATTAAGGGTATGATTTATATACAATATGATAACCACGGGTACTCGACGCATACATGAAAAGCAACCGTGATACTAAGAACATCGAACATAATGTGTAGTTACAACTAATATGTTTCGGTCTTCAAAATGCATATAAGAAAAGAAAAAGAAAATACGGTTATCTCATATAAGCAATGGCACCAAATATATGGCGGCAAAATATTTTCTCCATGGATTTCTTGATCCTGTAATCTAATCATATTATTTTGTGTAAGCAAAATTAAAAACACTCACGCACACACACACATACATACATACATACATACACATGCATATATACATACATACATACATACATACATACATACACACATATACATATATATATACACACACGCACACACATATACGTATATATATATACACGCACACACATATACATATATGTATATACGCACAAACGCACACACACATACACATACACATACATGTATATACACATACACACATATACATATCCACACACGTCGTCGTCGTTGTCGTCGTCGTGGTCGTCATTATCATCATCTTCTTCTTCTTCTTCCTAATCTTCTTCTTCTCTTCTTCTTTTCTTCTTCTTCTTCTTCTTCTTCTTCTTCTTCTTCTTCTTCCTGATCTTCTTCTCTTCTTCTTTTCTTCTTCTTCTTCTTTTCTTCTTCTTCTTCTT
>NC_068991.1:68778026-68778840 GCF_001194135.2 Octopus bimaculoides
TAGACGTGTGTGTGTGAATGTGTGTGTGCATGTGACTATATACGCGTGTGTATGTCTCTGTATTAGTATCTCTTAATGTCTCTGTAATGATGAGTGTGAGGGAGTGTGTGTGTGAGTGTGTGTGTGTGTTGAAGGGTCTATGTATGTGTGTGTTCATGTATATGTGTTTATGAGCTTGTGTGTGTGTGTTGAAGGGTTTGTGTAGGTGTATACATGTATGAGTTTCGGTGTGTGTGTGCGTGTGAGTGGGTGTATGTATATGTGTGTGTGTGTGTGTTGAAAGATCTATGTGTGCGTGTATATATGTAGATGTGTGTTTGTGTGTGTGTGTGTGTGTGTGTATGTGTGTGTGTGTTGAAGGGTTCATGTATGCATGTATACGTGAAGATGTGTGTTTGTGTGTGTGCGTTTATGTGTGTTTGTATGTGAGCATGTGTATGTGTTGAAGGGTCTCTGTATACACGTATACATGTATATAGGTGCTAGCGTGTTTGTGTGTGTGTGTGTGTCTGTGTATGTATGTGCGTGTGTGTGTGTTTGTATGTGTGTATGTGTGTGTGTTGAAGGGTCTCTGTGTGCGCGTATACATGTATATAGGTGTTTATGTGTTTGTGTGTGTGTTCGTGTGTGCGTGTGTGTGTGTGTGTGTGTGTGTGTGTGTGTGTATCCCCTTCCAGAAATGTTCGTTGTTAGTGTCACTACGGAGCTTATTGATCAAACTTCACACAGTTATTGCAACAGCCAGGTGCAATGGCGGAAAGGGGAAGAAAGAAAGGAAGAAAAAAAAAGAAAGAAGGAAAGAAAGAATGAATAA
>NC_068991.1:68779674-68781622 GCF_001194135.2 Octopus bimaculoides
CCGATCTTATATATATATATATACATATACATATGTGTGTGTGTGTGTATATATATGTACTGGTATATAAATGTGTGTCCCTTTTTTCACACACAGAAAACCCTAGCAAAACACCATCTCAAGCACTCGTACAAAAACTAAAAAATAATACAAAAAAAAAGAAACAAAATAAAAAGGAAAAAAGTTCACTATCAAGTTGTCTTCCTCCTCCCCTCTCTCTCCTATTGTTTCTCTTACACTCTCTCTATCTGTTAAATACATACACGTACAAATAAACATTACATATGTACATACATACTCACATATAAGTGTGTGTGCGCACGTGTTTATGTGCGTGTGAATGTGTGTATAAGTTTGGGCATTTTTGTATAGAGATGTGCATATACACACACACATAGATATACATGTATATATATATATATATATATATATATATATATGTGTGTGTGTGTGTGTGTATTTCGTTTGGCATTGCGAGACCAATAACCCGATGTAGAACTCAATAAAGGTGTGTTTCAGAACGAAGAGTATAGAGCAGTGATAAAAAAAAGAGATGACAAAGGAATAAATAATAACACTATGATACTATGGCCAATAAATTCTAACTTTTTTTCTGCGAACCTAAATTTGAGACCTGTTTTGGGGTAATTTAGGGGTCACTGAGTTTTAAAGGGGCGATAGTTTTTGTCTATCACGTCCAGTTCTATTTTCTATGGGCTGGCCCATAATGGCCCCCGCCCGTAGATTCCTGTTTGAAACGTTTGTCGTCCTCTAACTCTTTTTGTTATATATGTGGCTGTTTTACAGTACCAAGTCCAATGAACGTTAGCGACATTGTGAAAGGATCCTACGTGACTTAGTTAAAGATTAAAGTTGGTGATCAGGATAAGTCGTGGGCCTGCACAATATACGTAAACCCTATATCGAAAATCTACGCCAATGGACAAATGGCACAAGGAAACAACTAACATTTAGCATTTGTATGACATGGTGGAAGCCAAAGAACCATGTAAACGATTGCTACTTTTGTCTCACAAAGACGTCTTGTTATAGCAAGAGACCGTGATAGAAAACAAGTTACCCAAATCTGGATTCAGTAATTCATTCCATTCAGATGGAATACCAGTACCCGTTTTCAAGGATCTACCTTCGCTGCAAGGTGAAAGTGATATATGTGAAGTAGATATAGAAGATGAACATGACTGATATAGACTTTGTGGAAACATCAACCAAAGAACGGGAAAAATTTAACCAGGCAGAACTTAATGAGGACTGCCAAAACAGTTATCAGAACTGTTAGCTTCTAGGATTAAAGAGAAGAATTTATGGCAGAAAGAAACAAACGTGACTTTTTATCAGAACAAGGAAAAAGATCTCTTGGCATTCTTTACAAATGGAAAAGATTTTGTTTACTGTTGGGACTGTTAAACAAGTTGGATGTTGAACAGTATGGTCCTAGTAAATGGAAACTCCTTATAGATAGCCGAAAGAAGAGTCTAAAATGTGTGTTATTCTATAATGGAAACTTGTTTGGTGCGCTTCCTATTGGTCAGTCTGTGCACTTAAAAGAGAATTATAATTACATAAAAGTTGTAGTAGATTTACTTAAGTATGATGAACAGAAATGGGTCATATATATGAATCTAAATATGGTCAACTTTTTACTTGTGTGCGCGTGTAAACCAGTGTATCTTGGATAAATATGCCTATAAGACTCCCCTGCTCGCAGTCATATCGGATGCATCTGTGCGTCGTTAACCAGCTAGAGGAGATGTCCTCTTGAGGTTAAAAAATCACAGTAGTGTCCGCTCGAATGGACAGCCACGTTGAAGTGGCTACGAATATTACTTGTCAGTGCGACTACTGCGTCGATCTCTTAGAGAGATTTTAGAAGTAGCATTTTTGCTGTTTGCAAAATCAGCGACTGTGTGTTCGCTTGAAATATATA
>NC_068991.1:68786856-68791626 GCF_001194135.2 Octopus bimaculoides
ATATATATATATATATACACATACATATATATATGTACATATATCCATGCATACATACACTCACACACAGATAGACACACATATATATTTTTATAAACACATATACACATTTATACAGACGAACATTCGCTATTCTCATACTTGCACTTAGATATGAGTGTGGCTGCAGCGATATATATGTGTGCCTGCCTTCATGTATGTATGTGTGTATGCATGTATGTATGTGCGTATGCATGTATAGATGCAATGACACTATGTATAAAGAGAATGTTTGTCAATGCATGAAGCCAGATAAGCGATGTCTTCATCGAAGCCAAATTATAGTTTATCTTAAAATTCAGTAAAACTAGTTATTTCCCCCCCCCCCAGTTCCTCCGCCTCGTTTTCACTTTTTACCCTCTCTTCCCCTTATTAACACGTCGTCACTTCGCAAACTTATGCCACTGTCTGTAAATGCGCGCGCGCATATATCAAGTACATAAACGAACATTCATAGAGTTCCCCGTATACAAACACACACAAGCACGCACACATAGATATATACACATGCATACATTCATACATATATGTATGTATATATTGGGTTGTCCGGAAAGTTCGTGCCGATTTATAGTAGCTTACCTTTCGACTTATTTTAGAACATGGTTGAGTTCATAAAATAGGATTTGACTACACCTCCATTTAGAGCACAGTTTAAGCTATCTTTTCGTGGAGGAAGGTTTTTGTTCCTAAAACCTGTGTTAATTCTGTAACCCTTTAAAATGGAAGATAAGAAAGTTCATTTTCGGTACTTGATGCTTTTCTTTTTCCGTATAGGGAAAAATGCCTCACAAGCAACCAAAGAAATATGCGCAGTTTTGGGTGATGTTTCTTTATCCGAAACAACTGTACGGAAGTGGTTCGCAAGGTTCCGAGCTGGAGATTGTAGCCTTATTGATAAAGAGCGATCAGGCAGACCGTCCACTACAGATGATGACCAAATCAAGTCATTAATTGAGAATAACTCACATTGCACAACCCGAGAATTGGCAGAAAGCCTCAACCTATCAAAATCCATTGTTCATGAGCACCTGGTAAAGCTTGGGTACACAAATCACTATGATGTTTGGGTACCACATGAGTTGAGTGAGAAGAATCTTTCGCAAAATCGGCACGAACTTTCTGGACAACCCAATATATATATATATATATATATATATATATATATATACATACATACATATATATATATATATATGTATGTATGTATATGTATGTACTATGTCTTACTTCTTTTAGGTACAGGACTACTTGGACGCTGCCTTCAAAGAGTTAGTCGAAGAAGTATGCTCTTTTAAAAGCCTGGTGCTTATTCTATCGGTGTCTTTGTCCGAACTGCTAGCTTAAGTGGCCGTAAATACATCAACACCGGTTGTCAAGCAGCTGTGTGGAAAAACACAGAAACATACACAGATATATACACAAATGTACGTACATATATACATACATGCATAAATATAGATACACATACATATACATATATATATATATATACACATGAATATAGATATATATATATATATGTTACATATACACACATATGTGTGTGCGTTTGAATGTGTGTGTGTGTGTGTGTGTGTGAGAGAGAGAGCACGTGAGAAAGAGAGAGAGTGTGTATGTGTGTCTGTGTGTGTATATCTGAGGGTGCTTTTGTGGGTGGATGTATGTGTGTGTATTTATAATAAACCTATCGGTATAATTTGGATAATCTTCTTTTCTACTCTAGGCACAAGGCCCGATATTTTGGGGGAGGGGGCCGGTCGATTAGATCGACCCTAGTACGCAACTGGTACTTAATTTATCTACCCCGAAAGGATGAAAGGCAAATTCGACCTCGGCGGAATTTGAACTCAGAACATAAAGACAGACAAAATACCGCTAAGCATTTCGCCCTGCGTGCTAACGTTTCTTATTTCTTTACTGCCCACAGGGGGCTAAACATATAGGGAACAAACAAGGACAGACAAAGGGATTAAGTCGATTACATCGACTCCAGTGCGTAACTGGTACTTAATCTATCGACCTCGAAAGGATGAAAGGCAAAGTCGACCTCGGCGGAATTTGAACTCAGAACGTAACGGCAGACAAAATACCACTAAGCATTTCCCCCGGCGTGCTAAATTTTCTGCCAGCTCGCCACCTTATAACTTGGATAATATTAGAATGCAATTGTGTTCTGTTTAGAAATCACACCTCTTTCGAATTATTCTCGACAAGTAATATAGTTTCCTTCTGTGCTGTTAAAATAGAGATATAGCTTCAGATATACTCTTGAGAAATTCTACAAAAATTCCGTGATAGTTATTTAAAATCAGAAGCTGTCAGACGGTGCTAAGCTGATAAATAATTAAAAAGGTTTATAATCCATGAAAAAAAGAAATGTCTGTGTGAATATGTGAAAATTTCAGCTGAGTTTGAGTAAAATAATTGAGAAATGAAGAAAGAATTAATTGGAACAAATCGTTTTTTGTAAAATAAAACCTGAAATCTCTCTTAGATAAAGAGAAAATATAGAGATAGGTACATAGTGGGCTAATGTACTGTTTAATGATGCCAATATTGTGAAGCAAAATCGCCTGTTTTTACGTTCTGAGTTCAAATTTCGCCGAGGTCGACTTGCGCTTTCATCCTTTCAGGGTCGATAAATTAATAACAGTTGCGTAATGACGTCGATCTAATAGGCTGGCTCCCTCTCCAAAAATTTCAGGCTTTGTGTCTAGAATAGAAAAGGATATTATGACGCAAAATCGTTTGTCTTTACGTTCTGAGTTCAAATTTGACCGAGGTCGACTTTCACATTCATCCTTTCGGGGTCGATAAATTAAGTACCAGTTGCGTACCGGCGTCGATCTAATAGACTGGCTCCCTCTCCAAAAATTTCGGGCCTTGTGCCTAGAGTAGAAAAAAATATTGTGAAGCAAAATCGTCTGTTTTTACGTTCTGAGTTCAAATTTTACCGAGGTCGACTTTCGCATTCATCCTTTCGGGGTCGATAAATTAAGTACCAGTTGCGTACCGGCCTCGATCTAATAGACTGGCTCCCTCTCCAAAAATTTAGGGCCTTGTTCCTAGAGTAGAAAAGAATATTGTGAAGCTAATTTTAATCATGTGCGTGTATTTATTCATCTGCATAATTCCACTTACACCTCTACGACATATCTTTCACTTGTTACAGTCATTTGACTGCGGCCAGGTTGGAGCACCACCTCTAGTCGAACAAATCGACCCCAGGACTTATTCTTTGTAATCCTACTACTTATTCTATAGTTCTCTTTTGCCAAACCGCTAAGTTACAGGGACATAAACACACCAATATCAGTTGTCAAGCGATGTTGGGTGGGACAAATACAGATACACAAACATAGACACACGCACACACACACACACACACACACGCACACACACAAACATATATATATGTTTTCCAGGCTTCTTTCAGCTTCCGTATATCAAATTCACTCACATTGCTTTGGGCAGGACAATTACTCAAGGTGCCATATAGAGGGACTGAACCCGTAAGCATGTGGTTGGGAAGCAAGCTTCTTACGGCACAGCCGCGACTGCGCCTAAAATTTATATTTTAAGAAATTTGCTGTGAAAGGCGGCAAGCTAGCAGAAACGTTAGCACGCCGGGCGAAATGCTTACGTTCTGAGTTCAAATTCCGCCGAGGTCGACTTTGCTTTTCATCCTTTCGGGGTCGATAAATTTTTCGGGGTCGATAAATTAAGTACCAGTTACACACTGGAAACGATTTAATCGACCTAATCCCTTTGTCTGTCTTTGTTTGTCCTCTCTATGTTTAGCCCCTTTCGGGTTATAAAGAAATAAGAAATTTGTTGTGAAATACAGAAAGAACGTTGACCCTTCAAATTCGAATGGTAACTACATGAAAAGAAAAAAAAACTATAATGAATAATATATATTTGGAGTAATCTGGGCTCACCACTAAAGTTATAAATGCATTCGTGACGGAATAAATTATGTGGGATATGAATATAGATTTGAAGCTTTCATAAAGTTGGGATAACGTTCATGCTACATGGCGTTTGAAACTCAACAGTCAATGGTTCGATCCTTTACGTGGTTGTTCAAGGTACTGGAAACGACAACTGCAATTATGTGTCTCTAAGCTATAGAGAACATTAATTTGGCTTAATTTAGCGCCCAGTATGCTTTCAACCTAAGAGAATCTTACGATTGAGCACTTCGGTCAAGGGGGATTTCGGACCATAGAACGAGCTTAAAGATGACAATGCGAAATTATGACAAATACTTGTAAAACAGAATCAAATATAGCAGCAGCAGTAACAGCAGTAGTAGTTGTAGTAGCAATAGTAATAGTAGTAGTAGTAGTAGTAGTAAATGTTTATAGATACATCTATCTAGCTATCTATCCATCTATCACCTACCTACCTACCTACCTACCAACTTACCTTTCTATTGTGTGTGCATGAGTATATATATATATATTACTTCGTATGTAGGTTTATGTAAGTGGAGTTTATTGTCATATATTGTCCAAGTAACTTTAAACAGAAAGTTAGAAAAGTTTGGAAACAATAACCAAATACTTTCTTAAGGCAACGTCAAAACAATCTTGGAAGATTTCCCTGAAAACTTTCAGATTTCAAATTGTTACGAATTCATCTACTAAAACATGCATAATGTATGAGGCATATACATCCAAATGTGCATATACAAACACACAGATATTTTATATATATATATAT
>NC_068991.1:68792503-68792972 GCF_001194135.2 Octopus bimaculoides
CGTCTTTGTATGTTGAAACAGGAATTGTATAGAAAAACCTAAAATTAAGAAAATGTTTAACATTCGATTAGATTATATTAAAATATATAAATAGTGATAGAATGGAGGGGGAAAATATTAGAACCGGTGCTATTACAAGAAGAAGAAGAACAACAACAACAACCACAGCATAAGCAGCAGCAACAACCGCCACCACCACCACAACAACAACAACAATTACAACAGTATTGAGAACAATAACAAGCTATAATAATAATAATAATAATAATAATAATAATAATGATCCTAGAGCTGCTGCGAGTTCTGGGGGCGACTTGTACTTCAGCAGCAGCAACAACAACAGGAACCACAACAGCAACAACAACAACTACTACTACTACTACTACTAAGGCGGGGAGCTGGCAGAAACTTTAGCACAGCGTACGAAATGCTTAGCGGCATTTCGTTTGCTGTTACGTTCTGAGTTCAA
>NC_068991.1:68793233-68796919 GCF_001194135.2 Octopus bimaculoides
GCAGTATTTCGTCTTTCTTTACGTTCTGAGTTCAAATTCCGCCGAGGTTGACTTTGCCTTTCATCCTTTCGGGGTCGATAAATCAAGTACCAGTAGCGTATTGGGGTCGATCTAACCGACTGGACCTCTACTCCCAAAATTTCGGGCCTTGTGCTTAGATTATATCTACTACTACTACTACTACTACTACTACTACTACTACTACTACTACTACTACTACTACTACTACTACTACTAAAAATAACAATGATACTAATGGTGATGATAACGATGATAAAATATAACGGGCATAAGGTTGATGAAACCTGTCAGCTCCTGAACTACTCACAAGAGAAGTTAACCCTATACAAAGCCTGAATGCTGATCAGATCTGCATAAGTCTGAAGGACGAGAGAATGCGACCGCATCGGGTACAAGCCACGAAAAAATCAGAAATGAAATTATATAGGAATACACTAGAAAATTTGTCAGAAAATGACAATGTGACTGTATACTGGGCTATACCAATGAACATGGATAGGGAAATTGAGGCTAATCGACCAGATATTGTGATCAATAACATCCATTAGCGGAAGAAGTGAATGAAAATCAATAGAAATAACCAAAATGTGGAATCTGGAAACAAACAATAATTAATAAGAAGTGCTTTAGGGATAATCAAACTAGATAGTCAAATACGTAATCAAAACTCAGGACTTACGATTGTATATCACAGACAGAAAATAGCACTGCTACGTACTGCAGAGAACGTTACGCAGAGAACTTTCAGTACATTACCTATAACAACAGCAAAGCAGACGACAGCACATATGCAAGGCGCATAGAATTGCACTCGGAAGTGTAGTGAAAGCAGGTAAAGCAAAACAAAATTATTGAATAGTGATAATTTCAAAACAATGAATCAAGTCTTAGTATAGTTTTCCTATAGAAACCAAAGCAAGAATAGAAAACAACAGACCGGATATTGTAGTCGCTGATATGATAGTAAGATAGATATTGGAGTCGATGTGTCATGCGAATCTTGCATCAGAGTAAAAGGAAAGGAAAATGAACAAGTAGTTTTAGACCGGTTACATGTCTGATATCCTTGTGTACAGGAACAGAGAACTTTTAACAAGGAAGACAAATAAGCATCTGTCGGAGTTCGATTTATTTTCATTCCAAACGGTGATCGAACGAACGAATTGACACAAGATACCCTTCAAGTATTCAATTATGGTGCTCTTGTAAACATGGCAGGGGTGGATGGGATCTGTACTTTTCTGCATATTGTCTTGTCTTTATGATGAAGAGCAAATAGGCAGAAACGTGAAACGTTTCTTCTAATTCAGAATCAAATTATTATAGCCTCCATGTTATTCGTTTGTCTTTGTCGTATCAACACACACACACACACACACACACACACACACACACACACACACACACATACACGCACACACGTATATAGATACTCACATGTGTGCTTGTGTATGTGTGTGTGTGTGTGCGTGTATGACCTTGAGGACAGTGACAAATTATTTGGAAAGTTGATCTTGATCTGAGAGTGGCTACACTGGAAAAAAAAGAAAAATTGTTATGAGGATAAGCAAGAATTGTCTGAGAAGTCCTTTATGCGTAAGTAAGAACAGATATCAAAAACAGGAAATCCCTTTTGTGTAGATGGTATAAAGTGCTCCTCAGCCGAGACTGCGGCTGACGGTTTGAAAGGAAACATAATTAAATTGGGAGCAGTCCCCACACCAAGGCCAACAGTTTTGAAGGGAGGAGATACGTCGATACAGCTGACCCCAGTACTTGACTGATAATTTATTTTATTGGCCCCGGAGTGGTATGAAAGGCGAAGTTGACCTCGGATTTGAACTCAGAGCGTGAAGAACCGGAAGAAATAACGCTAATCATTTCCCTCTGACGCTCTAACGATTCTTCTAGCTCGTCGCTTTATAAAAATGGCTTCTTATTTAGGCAAAATACTAACGCTTTTAACGTTTTTAATATCTGTTCTTACCTAGCGCTCGTGTGATAAATAGCTTGCTTACCGACCACATGGTTCCGGGTTCAGTTCCACTGCGTGGCACCTTGGGCAAGTGTCTTCTAGTATAACCTCGAGCAAGGCGGTGAGCTGGCTTCGTCTGCCGTTACGTCGTGAGTTCAAATTCCGCCGAGGTCGACTTTGCCTTTCATCCTTTCGGGGTCGATAAATTAAGTACCAGTTACGCACTGGGGTCGATGTAATCGACTTAATCCCTTTGTCTGTCCTTGTTTGTCCCCTCTATGTTTAACCCCTTGTGGGCAATAAAGAAATAAGTATGACCTCGAATCGTCCAAAGCTTTATGAGTGGATTTAGTACACGGAAACTGAAAGAAGCTTGCCATGTGTGTGTGTGTGTGTGTGTGTGTGTGTGTGTCTGTGTGTATGTTTGTGTGTCTGTGTTTGTTCCCGCACCATCGCTTACAACAGATGCTGGTGTGTTTACGTCTCCGTAACTTAGCGGATCAACAAAAGTGGGTTCGATAGAATAAGTACTAGGCTTACAAAGAATAAGTCCTGGGGTCGATTTGTTCGACTAAAGGCGATGCTCCAGCATGGCAGCAATCAAATGACTGAGACAAATAAATGGATAAAAGAATGCATAAAGGACTTTCCAGACAATTCTTGCTTATCCTCATAACCGCTTTTTTTTCTCTTTGCAATGGAGCCACTCTCACGTCAAGATCAACTTTCCAAATAAGGGCAGGTATAATAAATGACATCGAATGTCGTACTAGACTGGCAGATTAATCCATCCATTCTGGAGTGATGAATGACAAATGTAATATCGGCAAGATTTGAACTGAAAAATTGAAAACAGGAATAACTACCACTAAACGTTTTCTTCTCAAACTGATCCTTCTGCCATTCAAATCCTATAAATATTGATTTCAAATTTTGGCTCAAGGCCAGCAATTTTAGCGAAGGATGCAAATCGATGACATCGACTCCAGTAGTTAACTGGTACTTATTTTATCGATCTTGAAAGGAAACATAATGAGAGGCGAAATCTACCTCGATGGAATTTGAACAAAGAACGTAAAAACGGACGAAATGCCGCTAAGAATTTTGTCCGATTTGCAGTCGATTCTGCCAGCTCGCTGCCTTAAATCCAAGAAATATTGATTAAAATAACTAAGGCTCAGATGCAGAAATCTTGATGAAAGCAATATTCGATGAACCAAGTACTATATTTTGCTAATACCCCAAAGCCTATAACGAAAACATGGCCGCATTGAGGATTGAGCTTCTTGTCTTTAGAGCTGGAACAAATATACTGCAAAACCTTCGATATTTCAAAAATAATGCCAGTTCAATTTATTGATTATAGCAAATATATTATAAATATAAAACAGATGAGAACGACGATAATTACTGGTTTCACATTTGGAAACTAGGGTATCAAGTTCGAGGAAAAAAGGGTAAGCCGATTACATCATCCCCAATATTCAACTGGTACTTATTTTATCGACCGATAAGGTAAAGTCAATCTCGGCAGTATTCGGATATCAAAACGTAAAGATGAATGAAATGCCGTTAAACATTTTGCCTGGCGTGCGGGTGATTCTACCAGCTCATCGCCTTACAGAGAACTATAATAGTTATTATAATCATATCTTAATATCAGTTTCGAAGGTGGTGACCTGGCAGAATT
>NC_068991.1:68798919-68799334 GCF_001194135.2 Octopus bimaculoides
TATATATATGCATATATGTATTCATACATATATATATATAGATATATATATATTTGTATAGAAGCGGTTGTGAAATCTTTATGCTATATACATACAATAACTCATGCATACATCTGCACTTCTGTATGAATGGGCATGTACACTTCTCTGTAGGTGTATGTGTTTGTGTGTGCGTATGTGTGTGTGCGCGTGTGGGCGTGTACATTTGCATATTCATCAATCAATAAATATATGTATGTATTTATGCATATATGTGTGTATGAGTGTGTGGAGAAAACTATCTCTGTATCTCTATCTATCTATCTATCTATCTATCTATCTATCTATCTTTCGCTCTGTCTCTCTACAGACACACACACTCGCACACATATCTATGTATATGTATATATATATACACACACACGCACACACACAC
>NC_068991.1:68799370-68800831 GCF_001194135.2 Octopus bimaculoides
ATATATATATATATATATATATATATATATATATATATACACATACATACATACATACACTAAAACAAATACAAGAGGGAGCAAGACAGACAGACAATACTCTCCTTCACAAATGTAATTTTATCATTGACACAGATCTTTATACAAATTTGAGAAAAAAACACTTAAAATATTCATTTTTGTCTTATGTTTTCCAACTTACATGAATGGGTGCGGTGATCTAGTTGTACGATATAAGAATATTAAAATTTTAAATGCTGTTTTCTTAAATTTTTATTTGCCTTTCTATTTGTTTGTTTGTTATATATACATACATACATATTTATATATATGTATATATATATATATATATATATATATATATATATATATATATATATATATATGTATATATATATATGACGTATTCGCATACATATATTCAAATACACACACCCACACACACATAGATATATATCCTCATATACATATATATATTTATTTATTTATACACACATATAACAAATTTGTATGATTTATAGGCAACATGGCTGTTAATCTTTCCACTACCACCAATTACACAGGGACTCACTCGTTTTCTTATTTGTGTGAGCACGAGAGGGTGTAAATCAGAATTATTCACCCTCAGTATATTACAGATATTTTCTTTGGTGTTTTAGTTCTGGGGAAAAATCAACCCCCTGTTCTTTTTCGTAGAATTAACAAAAAAAAAGTTTTGTTGCATCTGGGAAGGATCATACTGCAATAATATGTAACACACTCATCGCCTCAATATCCAATATCCAATTTAATTATTTAAAATAAATATTATTTGAAAAAATTATAAATGAGTAGAAATTGAACCGGTGAGTGTTTTAGATATTAAGACAGTATGCCTGTCTCCAGACACAACAAAATTTATTTCAACACACGAATTCACATAATTCATACAAAAACGAACCAAAAATGTTATTCTAGTGTAAAAAAAAGTCAGCAATCTCGTTAACGAAGATCCTTTGCATATTTGCTTGATTTGCCAGAAATAGCTACCAAATCTTCCTCTTATCTCACGTTAAGTAATTCAGAGATGAAAGACATGCTGAAAATGAAGTTCTCAGACCGGAAACCCTGTCTCTAAACAGAATGCACTCGACATAATTGTACTCTTGTGCCACATGTAGCGTTACACAGAGTGAATGAATACGCTTATCCCAAAGACATGTAGCACGAGTGGCTTTTGAACTCTGACATGCGGTGCCGATTGTGTCTCATACAATTGCATGTATTGGCGTGATTGGCACGGATCTTTCACAAGCGTGTTAATTGTTTAAATGTTGAAAGTGAAACCAGGGATGCTCAACAATAATAATTAGAAACACTAACGAGTATGATTACTGGAAAAAAAGTGCCGCCATTGTTTTCTGATCCATAGATTTTGAAAACACTGTATATATATACATATTACATATATATATATATATA
>NC_068991.1:68803915-68804745 GCF_001194135.2 Octopus bimaculoides
ACCAGTATTGCAAACAACTGTGACATTTTCATCTCCATCACCTTTACTACAAGTTGTAACAGCGCACTGCAACGAATAACACCACCGCCATTTTCACTGTGGAAGTGTGTGGTTCAGTGGTTAGGGTTTTGGACTCGTGCTCGTAAAATCGTGGTTTCGATTCCTTGACTGCGCTATGTGTCTTGATGTTCGGACCGGGCTGCATGTTGTGTTCTTGAGCAAGACGCTTTATTTCACGTTGCTCCAGTTTACTCAGCTGTAGAAATGAGTTGCAACGTCACAGGTGCCAAGCTGTATCAGCCCCTTTGTCTTTCCTTTGGATAACACTAGTGGCGTGGAGAGGGGGAGGCCGGTATGCCTGGGCGACTGCTGGTCTTCCATAAACAATCTTGCCCGGACTTGTGCCTCGGAGGGTAACTTTCTAGGTCCAATCTCATTGTCAGACATGACCGAAGGGGGTCTCAGCAACTATCGCAATAAGTGTGACACATCCATCGCTATCACTACAAATTCTGACGCCGCTATCAATGTCAATTTAACACCATCAACATTATCGCTACAAATTGTGATACTACGAACTGTAACGCCATTGCTATGGCTATAAATTGTAGCACTGCAGTCACTCTCACTACAACCAGAATCACCAACGTCATTGTCACAACAAGCTGCAACACCATCCTATTACTACAAACTGTAACACCATCCTCAAAATTACTAATTCGTGAAGTTCTGTGAAACAGTTGTTTTTGCATGAGAGTGGATTCAGTTATTCCGTTCTACTCTAGGCAAAAGGCCCGACATATTTGGGGAGGGGGCCAGTCAATTAGATC
>NC_068991.1:68814383-68815662 GCF_001194135.2 Octopus bimaculoides
ATATATAGATATATACACCCATATATATATATATATATATATACACCCAGCCATCCACACACTCATACACACACATACATACATATATATATATATATATGCATATATATATATGCATATATATATTTGCGCATGTGTGTGTGTATGATCACATATATATGTAATATAAAGTAGATTTATACAAGGAATTTTGCATCATAATCTAAAATCGCAATGGCAATATTGAGAGCCACAATGGAAAAAGTGAAAGCTGCAGCAATATTAGCACCAACAGTAATTAGCACCAACAGTAATTAGTACCAGCAGCAGCAGCAGTAGCATTATCAAAAGCATCTTCGGCAACGAAATTCATCATATTAAAAACAACGCCATCTCCCATCCCCCAACAATAATAATTATAATAATAATGATAATGAAGTATGATAATAATAATGGGAAGGATCTCAATTATTAAATAAGTCGAACTCATGGAAGAGTTGTTTTCGTTTCAACACACAGTTGGTTATTAATTAAACAATAGTAACAATAACAGCGGTATTTGGAACAGCAACAAGAACGGTACAACTAATTCGCTTGTGTGCTTGAGTTTATATGCCTGTATATCTGTGTTGTGTGAGTGTGTATATACGTGTTAATGTTTGTATGAACAATTAGATTCAGATTTGTGTTACTAAGCGTATCACAGAGTAAAAAACAGATCTGATCGTTCGGATTCTTTAATACTGACTAGTGAGACGGTCAGTGTTTTGATATACGACCGACTATCATTGGTTGATAAATGAGGTTCGACTGTAATATCGTTAGACATGAATCACAGTTGGATACGTTGAACATAGAATTTGAAGAATTTTAAACTGAGCCGCAGTGATTTCTGTCTTTATATGTTATGTCCCATTTTTATTCCGAGCAGTGATGTTTCATTACAAGCTGTTGATAGTGATGTCTTCATTTAGTGTTACAAATTGTTTATTTCCAACACTCATTTATTCTAATATTTATGTTATGGAATAAACAGTAGGAGTGGCTGTGTGGTAAGTAGCTTGTTTACCAACCACATGGTTCCAGGTTCAGTCCCAGTGCGTGGCACCTTGGGCAAGTGTCTTCTATTAAAGCCTCGAGCCGACCAAAGCCTTGTGAGTGGATTTGGTAGACGGAAACTGAAAGAAGCCCGTCGTATATATGTACATATATATATATATATGTATATGTGTTTGTGTGTCTGTGTTTGTCCCCCCCAACCATCGCTTGACAACCGATAGTGGTGTGTTTACGTCCCCGT
>NC_068991.1:68815672-68816625 GCF_001194135.2 Octopus bimaculoides
CTTGGGCAAGTGTCTTCTATTAAAGCCTCGAGCCGACCAAAGCCTTGTGAGTGGATTTGGTAGACGGAAACTGAAAGAAGCCCGTCGTATATATGTACATATATATATATATATGTATATGTGTTTGTGTGTCTGTGTTTGTCCCCCCCAACCATCGCTTGACAACCGATAGTGGTGTGTTTACGTCCCCGTAACTTAGCGGTTCGGCAAAAGAGAACGATAGAATAAGTATTAGGCTTCCAAAGAATAAGTCCCGGGGTCGATTTGCTCGACTAAAGGCGGTGCTCCAGCATGGCCGCAGTCAAATGACTGAAACAAGTAAAAGAGTAAACAGCACAAGAGGAGTTACGTGGGATGGAGTATAGCTTTTACATTATATATTTTGTACAGTTGATCGGGTTGAGGCTGTATGAAACATATTACGAAACATTTTATATATCTTAGGTGATAGATTTAATGTTCTGCGGTAAATTTACTTTTCAATGGCAGGCTTAATCTTCGTTGGTAGGCTTAAATCATGACCTCATTTAAATCCATCACTTGGTTCTTGGTAGATAATAAATGTGGAAAATGCAACTTGCAAATTTCTTAACACGGATCCGGGATTCGTTGCATATTCATGTTCAGATTCATGCTAAATGGAGGTGTATATTCATATTCCATTCATATTTCCATAAAAAAAATTCAAAGAATTAATGTACAGTGGAAGATGCTCCATTTGTGACCATGCTGTTTATTTTCATCCAGATATAGTACACTTAGGACGATATTGTCCTAATATGTAATTTGAAGTTTTGATATTATTTCTGTCAGATCGATTACACATGAATACGCATGAAGAATCACTAGACCGTGTGTGTGTGTGTGTGTGTGTGTGTGTGTGTGTGGATGCGTGTATGCATGTGCGTGTGCGTACGCGCGTGTATCTATAGGTGTATATATATATATATATA
>NC_068991.1:68816958-68818456 GCF_001194135.2 Octopus bimaculoides
TATATATATGTGTGTGTGTTAAATGATAGAGACAGAAAATGAAATATACGAGAAACTTTACTGCTCGCCATCGTCATTTCGGCGAATTTTGCATCGATCCATCGCTATTATTGTATTAAAACCGTATATGACATCAGGCAGGCATAGACAGGATTTTAATTTCATTTGTTACATACTTTGCTATAACTGATATGGAGAAATGCAACAGCAACACGAGCTACCCTGTGGTGAGATGGTACCAACTGCCAATGATCTCAAGATGCACGCGTTTCCAAACACTGCAAAAAAATTCAGCAACAGTCAACAGCTATGTGGGCGAGCCCTCTTCGCTACATGTAATGATGCTATCGACAAAATACTGAGCGGCATTTCTTCCGGCTCTTTGCATTCTGCAGCTGTTGCCAGGACAAGAACAGTTTTTGAAATCCCTCGACACTGTCATTGATCAGGACCAAGCAGTCTGAGTTCCTTAACTGAGCTCCTTAACTCTCTACAGCCATCTGGGATGCGACCACGCAACTTAACACTTAGAAAGGCGGCTCCAGTCATGCTGCTCAGGAATGTAGATCCACCTCGCCTAGTGATGAAAGCGATGTAATCCCATATCCTACAAGCAGCAATTATCACAGGGAAAATATAAGAGTGATGACGTCTTCATGCCACAGATCCTGTTAATCCCATCTGACTACCCATTTCAATTTAAACGGCTCCAGTTCCCAGTGAAACTAACTTTTGCTATGTCGATAAACAAATCTCAAGGAAAATCTCTCAAGGTTGTTGGACTTAACCTTGCTTCTCCTTGCTTCTCTCATGCGCAATTATATGTAGGATATTTGCAAGATAGATGGAAGTCCCAACTCCTTATATTTGTACCCCAATTAAAGGACACATTGAAAACATCGTATATTTAGAAGTTCATTGATTTCAGCATTTGCTTGAATAATTGTCTGTACTTATGTCATCTGATAGAATTTTTCTGAAAATATATATTCTATCAGAATAAATATATTTATTTCCTTTAACATTCTTTAAACTTTCGAGCAAAGCCAGATACTTAAACTAGTCCAATATAAAAAGCCCAGCTAAATCTCATGTCAACTGTCATACGTACCCATCGGTACATCAAACAGATTGTCTGGTGTGATTTTCGTCACCCAAGTTCAATCCTTCTTAAAAAAGGAGTTTTACTTTCATGGATGGAAACTGTTTGTTATGCATAAAGTATTTATAGGCATATAAATACCAAGATATACAACTATCTATCTATCTATCTATCTATCTATCTATCTATCTATCTATCTATCTATCTATCTATCAGCATACATATGTATATACATACATATATATATATATATAAACATATGTGCATATATATATTAAAAGAAAATGTAAGAGTAATATATTTATTGGTTCAATAAACAATTAGAGAATCCATATAACAATGCTTTCAATCTCTCTCTCTCTCTCTCTCTCTCTCTCTCTCTCTCTCTCTCTCTCT
>NC_068991.1:68821999-68824916 GCF_001194135.2 Octopus bimaculoides
ATATATATATATATATATATATATATATATATATATATATACACACATATGCACATGTATAAATATACACATTGTACATATATATATATATATATCCATATATGATTATATATATGCCAATATATATGTATATATATATGGATGTATATATGTACGTATATATATTTATCTATCCATATATATATATGTATATATATAGATATATGTATATGTGTGTGTATGTGTGTGTGCGTGTGTACTTGCGTGTGTGTGTGTAACTATATTTACATGCAGAAACGCTCAAGCTCACACACGTTTCATTAAAAATACAACTGCGTTCGAATGTGATCACCGTATTTTTTCTTTTATTTTAGATTATTTTATAGCATCAGATTTTATTTTTATTTTTGCTGTTAGTTTGGAACTATAAAATTTCTAAATGTATGTTCGAAGTTTCCAGAGCTTCACCGTCTTATTTTCCTCGTTTTCAAAGATCTACTATAATAATACTCTTGTGTTTTTCTCCGTCACATCATATGAATGAGAAAGGATGGATTGATGACAAACTGATAGTGGGATGATGTAAATTCTACGCTTAATACGAAAATCAAACAGCGTTTCAACTCTGTGTGTGTATGTGCGTTCGTAAACAAGGGAAGTTTGTTAATATTTGTATCTGTGATTATTACGTACCATATCTATACATAAAATACTACAACTTGTCGTTCTTTTTGACGGCACAGGACCAGCTTGTTCAATATATTTAGCATTCGTGTTAGATATATATATGAATGTATACCGTCACAAGTTCCTTTAATCCTTAGGTTTTTTGTCAGTAACCATGTGTAAATTCTTCGATATGCCTTGTGCTGTTATTCTTTCATTGAATGTCGGTATGGAATGCTTATTCGTATAATAAATAGTGCCAAAATCAACAGGCAGAAGACACAAAATATTTAAAATAAAGTCGGGTTTATTGATGTAAAATTCTAACGGTCAAAATCTTTGACGCTATTGCTGACATATGACACTAACGATTAAATATTCTTTGTCTGGAAAATCTGCATCCATTCAACTAGGGTACAAAAAAAAGGCAGACACCTTATTTTAAATTCTTCAAAATGAGACTGACTATTTGGAAACGACGAATTTCAATTTAAGAACTTTATTATTCGAAACTATCTGTATTATGATCGGGGAAAAATTATCGCAAGGCACGTCTGATCCTCTAGCAATTCTGTAATATCATACGACTGGAAAGATATTATATTTTATCGACTCCTTCTGCATAAAGAAAAAAGAAAATAAAGTTGACCTCGGCAGAATTTAAACTCAAAAAGCAGAGAGCCGGAAGAAATACCACAGAAACTCTACAACATTGCTCAGAATTCTTTTAATATGATTGCATTATCCTAGCTTTCAAAGACATACAGGTAACATGCCTGAGGATGTTAAAACGTTGCTTATACACTAAATCAGTCAATTGTTTGGTGAATATACGTTTCATGTTTTCTTATGTAGCTTCGCTCTCGTGGAGGTGCAATGGCCCAGTGGATAGGGCAGCAGACTCGCGGTCGTAGTACCGCGGTTTCGATTCCCAGACCGGGCGTTGTGAGTGTTTATTGAGCAAACATACCTAAAGCTCCACGAGGCTCCGGCAGGGGATCGTGGGGAACCTTGCTGTACTCTTTCACCACAACTTTCTCTCATTCTTTCTTCCTGTTTCTGCTGAACCTGTATTTCAAAGGGCCAGCCTTGTCACACTCTGTGTCACGCTGAATCTCCCCCAAGAACTACATTAAGGGCACACGTGTCTGTGGAGTGCTCAGCCACTTCCACGTTAATTTCACGAGCAGGCTGTTTTGTTAATCGGATTAACTGGAACCCTCGTAGTCGTAACCGACGGAGTGCCACAGCGACAAGCTTCGCTCTCTCTCTGATGGATGAGCAGCAATACTACGCGGCTGAGAGTGATTCTGTCGGATGGTACCGAATTGATGTGAGGCCCTGTTGACGGCTAAAGGGAGTCTCTTGTAGCGAAAGCTATATAACATGTCTATATACGAGCGTATGTATGATAAATTTAATACTTAAAATAAATTTAAATATCTTTAATATATCATCAATGTATTAAAAATATTTAATATAACATGCATATCTATCTATCTATCCGTCTATCTGTACACATACAGGCGCGAGCGCACACATACGCACACACACCACACACATACAAATATAAAATATAGAAGACGGAAAATGTAAGTTCGCATACAGAACCCGAAGAGGTGTCGCTAAACTGTGGGGTAGAAAACTTTACGTCTGTACCACATCAAAGCATATCCACAATTGCAACTCTCGAAATTTGATGTTTTAACCTCACGAAGTTTCACATAGAAGCGTCTTTTCAGATGAGCATGAGAAACAAAAATCCTTAAAAAGCGAGCAATTTTTGAAGGGACAAGGAAGTCGGTTACATCCACCCCAGTGTTCATCAGCTACGTATTTTATCAACCCAGAAAGATTGAAAGGAAAAGGCAAAGCACGGCGGAATTTGAAACCAACATGTAAAGATGGACGAAATGACGCTAAGCATTCTGTCCGGCATGCAACCGATTCTACCAGCTCACCGCCTTAATTTGATAAATGCAAATGATAATATTAATATATAAGATGTGAATAAAGTGCCGAATTGGCAGTATCGTTAGCACGCTGACTAAAATGCTTAACGGCATTTCGTCTGGTTTTACGTTTAGAATTCAAATCTCACCGAGGTCGACTTGTTCTTTCAGCCATCCGGAGCGGTTGAGCAATGGGGTCGATGTAATGAACTTACCCCGTGCCCCGAAATTGGTGGGTTTGCGCCGAATTTGAACCTAATACATAAGATGCAGTGAAAACGCAATATATATATATATATATATATATATATATATATATA
>NC_068991.1:68827171-68827792 GCF_001194135.2 Octopus bimaculoides
AATAATAATAATAATAATAATAATAATAATAATAATAATAATAATAATAATAATAATAATAATAATCATGATAATAAAAAGACAGGTTATTGAAACTCTAACTAGATATAATGATTTGTGATAAGTCTTATCTCAAATTTCACTTTCAGCCCATTTGAAGTATTTTTCAACTCATCTTAGTGAAGAGCTTTGCCTTTCTCTATTATTTTTTTTTGCACTTTTGTTTTATGTATTTTTCTTTGTCTCTCTCTCTCTCTCTCTCTGTCTTTTTTTCTTTCTCTCTCTCTCTCTCTCTCTCTCTTTCTCTCTCTCTCGTCCAATTGTAAACGTGTTTGAAAAATTTTTCAAAGCTTAACAATTCACAGAACCTTTTCACAGTTCCTCGTCTATTCATCTTGGCAAACACACACTTAACACACTTACGAAAAATATGAGTACTGGGAACTGCACACAGAAGAAAAAAAAACACAGATAGCATATATGCAAGCACAAACACACGCACACATACACACAAACACACACGCACACGCACACACATTCACAAAATTTTCACTCAAACATTCATATTCTCAATTATTATATTACTATACCTCCTTACTGTATATATATATACGTATATAT
>NC_068991.1:68828054-68828851 GCF_001194135.2 Octopus bimaculoides
TATATATATATATATATATATTTATACGCATGCATATATATGTATATATTACATCATATATACGTATGTATGTATGTATGTATGTATGTATATATATAAATATATATATATATATATACATATTTGTTTTGCAATATATATATATATATAGGCATATATACGTTTGTAAATACATACACATGCATACATACATATATATATGTGTGTGTGTGTATTTATGCATTTATATATGTATAAATATTCGCTTACACATGGGAAGTTGCATACATCCACATGCACACACATACATGTATACGCACGTATCCCAGTGATTGCAATCAATGAACTCTGCCTATGGCAGAGAAAAACATTCGTTCGAGTTTGATCGATCATATCAAGTTCCAGTACGGAATCGATCCCTACTTATTAAATGGGTAAATTTGCCATTCTGGTCTAGAAGGGACGTAACTGTATGTGAATGGTTGCCTAAATCCACCTGAAATTTACTTAGATAAATACCGATATTTTCACCGATATACGGTGATGCGTTTTGTATATACATATACACATGCGCACACACACATACACATATAAATATACTCTTTACACTCTTTTACTCTTTTACTTGGTTCAGTCATTTGACTGTGGCCATGCTGGAGCACCGCCTTTAGTCGAGAAAATCGACCCCAGGACATATTCTTTGTAAGCCTAGTACTTATTTTATCGGTCCCTTTTGCCAATTTGGTAAATTACTGGGACGTAAACACGCTAGCATCGGTTGTCAAGCGATGTTGGGAGGACAAACACAGACACACAAA
>NC_068991.1:68828861-68829471 GCF_001194135.2 Octopus bimaculoides
TAATAATAATAATAATAATAATAATGATAATAATAATAATAATAATATATGCGTTTAGCTGTGTATGTATTTTTGTGTGTGTCTGGATACGCACACATACTCGCTTGCGCGCGCACACGCAGGGAATGGGTGTGTAGTTGGTTTATGTATAAGTGTGTCAGGGCATATACAAAAATATCTGTCAGCGAGTAAACCAAGAACTCTACACGCACTCTTTCGAACTAATGGAAATTCGAGACAATTCTCTTAAATCTCGCTCACCGACTCACACAAAAGTGATCATAAGAGATAATGAAATCTTTCAAATGCAGGAAGAACAGATGATCTCTGATGGAATGCATCAGGTTTATAAGTTTTCTCAACAAGTGTTAACATCGGATTAAGAACTTGGACAACAACTATGACTTCTTGAGTTCTTTGACAGCTACCAAACAAAATGTCTTCTTGGATATGTACCTATTTCTTACTTTCTTCTTCATTAATATCCCCATCACTATCAGCTTCTTTTTTTTTTGCTCCGTTGATTTGTTTTTTTTTTATTTTCGTATTTATGAATTTGTTTTACAAGATTGGTGATGTGAAATCTTGTGTTAAGACACAGATACTGTTA
>NC_068991.1:68829966-68832791 GCF_001194135.2 Octopus bimaculoides
ATATATATATATATATATATATATATATACAAAAATACATACATTGTGTGTGTGTTTGTGCCTTTGTGCCTGAGTTTGTCGCCCCATCACCGTTTGAAAGAGGTATCGGTGTGTTTATGACTCTGGAACTTAGCGGTTCAGCAAAAGACCGTCCAATAAAATAAGTACTCGGTTTAAGAAATACGTGCTAGGGCCGATTTGTTCGATTAAAGATATCCAAGGCGGTGCTCCAGCATGGCGGCTGTCAAATGACTGAATGAATTAAACGAATGAAAACATATGTCTATAAACTCACACACATATGTATATGCATATATGTATATACGTATGTATATATATATATGTGTGTGTGTGTATTTTTATACATATATATATATATAAATAAATATATGTGTCTATATATTCATTTATTCTTTTACTTGTTTGAGTCGTGTGATTGCGGTCATGCTGGGGCACAGCCTTTAGTCGAGAAAATTGTACCCAGGACTTAGTCTTTGTAAGAGTAGTACTTATTCTATCGGTCACTTTTGCCGAACCGCTAGATTACGGAGACGTAAACACACCAACGTTGGTTGTCAAGCGATGTTGGAGTGACAAACACAGACACACAAAGATACACGCACACACTCACATACTTACACACGCCGGATATATATACGATGGGATTCTTTCGGTTTTCATCTACCAAATTCGCTCACAAGGCTTCGGTCGACCCGGGGCTACAGTAGAAGACACTTGCCTAAGTTGCCACGCAGTGGGACTGAACCCGGAACCATGTAGTTGGTAAGCAATCTACTTACCACACACCCACTGAATAGGTGTCACTGAATTTGCTTCAGAAATTTCTTCGTCTGCCTTTTGATAAGTCACATGACGAGGTACATCTGCAGCAAGTAATACTCTACAACCAGTTGTACAAAATCTCACCCTAGAGGGACCAATGCAGGATGGGTCGAAACGATCGCAGAGACTGATAAAGCATAACGTGAACTCCATTCTTTCTTTCTCTCTTTGTGTGTATAAATGTGTGTGTGTGTTTGTGTATTCACACGAATGAAAATATGGATTAAATAAATCCAGTATAGGAATCACCGAGAACATTTGGAAAAAACACTAAAAATGAACGTGAATCGTCAACGATTTCATTTGCCACATTTGTTTTATATAGACTCACAAGGTCCTGGCAAGTGTTTTTTTCTTGTTCATCTGAATAATTACCATTTAAATGACACTCTAACTGAACGTGAATGGGGCTTCTGTCCTAGCAGATGATCAATAGATATGATTTTCACAGCACGACAGATGGAGATATGTGCTATGAGTATAAAATGGATCTTGTCCAGTTTTTCATCGAGTTAACCAATGCCTTTGGTACTATGAATAGAGCCTGCTACGTAAAATAATGCGAAAACTGGGTTGACTTGAACATTTTGTATCGATAAAGCATGGGTAAATGTCGGGGGTGATATGGCGGGACCCGCTCCAGAAGAGAATGGTGTCAAGCAAGATGGCATCATTTCCACCAACTCACTTTTTATTGTATTTTGCTTTTACTATGAACCTTGGTTTTGCCGCGCATTGTTCTTTTGTGATCTTTTGGTCGTCTCTTTAACTTGCGTGGATTTGCTGTCAATATGAACGTTTTGCAGTCTCTTATTCGTTAGCTTCATGTAGATGCTCACAACTTAGTTGTTCTTACACTTATATTTCTGATTCTTGCGATGCATCTGGACTCAACGTTAACCCGGAGAAGACTGCTGTAAGATTCCAGCCAGCGCCATGAAACACATACAGGAAGAAATCTATCTTGGGAGAAGGAAAAGTACTTGAAAATGATGGACAAGTTGTTTTTCCGGGAAATCCTCTCAACCGTTATTTCCCCTTTAATGTTTCAGAAGGCAACTGAATCTTTTAGGGCTCTTGAGACTCGTGTGTTGTTCCAACATGACATCACAAGGCGAACAAAAGTTGCTGTGTATTGTGCGTGTAAGAGGAGCAGATGTCCTGAGCATAGAAGACGCATTATGCAGAAGCAATGTCTACACTGGACTCGACACATTGTTTGGATGAATGATCGGAGGATCCTATCGTAAAAAAAATCAGTTTCGACAGACTCAGTTCAATCTAACACTTGTAGGTGAAATTGGATAGAGACAAACAGTATTGTAGATCATCAGATGGCTTGAATCAGTAATAGAAAAGATACGACCTTGTACAAGCACCCTGTCACATTGAATCTGCCTGAAATTTACGTTACGGGTACATACATCTAAGGAATTTTCAATCCCGTAAACGTTCATTCGGGAACAGGTAATTCGGTTAATCGAACAAATGAATCCTCATCGTCGCATGACGGGCATCCTCCACTATTAACTATCTTTTTCTCCCCACTCTTTCCCCGTATCTGTTTGTGTATGTGAGTTTATATCAAGGCGAATGATGTATGTAGTTGAGGTTCTATACTTCTCTGATGCTACCTAGATTTTTCACATCATCATATCTCTTTCCATTCCAATAATGGGATGTGATGCGAAAGCAAGAAAACAGCAGCCCAGACTTTTGAAGATTAAAAAAAAAACATTAATTTTATGCTCGTGTGTGTGCGTGTGTGTGTGTGTGTGTTTGTGTGTATGTGTTTAAGGTGCGCACTTATATACATCTCTCTCTCTCTCTCTCTATCTATCTATCTATCTATCTGTATATATATATACACATACACATACACACACGCACACACACACACGTATGTATATATATATATATATATATATATATATAGGTATATATATATATGTGTGTGTGTGTTTGTGTGTGTGTGTGTGTGT
>NC_068991.1:68833177-68835701 GCF_001194135.2 Octopus bimaculoides
GGTCATAACGTAGATGATGGTATTATCGTTTGTGGTATAGGTGGTGGTGGTGGTGGTGGTGGTGGTGGTGGTGGTGACGTTAATGCTGATGGAGGCGCTATTCGCCGTGGGTATACAGTGAGATCAGCGATGTCGATAGTGGTTATAGATGTGTTTGATAATGCTGATGGTAATGATGGTGATGATGGTAATGACGATGACGATGTTGATGATGATGATGATGATGGTGATGATGATGATGATGATGATGGTAATGACGATGACGATGGCGATGATGATGATGATGATGATGATGACGATAGTGATGATGATGATGATGATGATGATGATGATGATGATGATGACGATAGTGATGATGATGATGATGATGATGATGGATATGATGATACATTGGTTGAGGTGATGGTTGTGGCGATAATGGTTATGCTCTCGGTTATGGAAGGCGTGACAGTGGATGTGATGACGATAGTGGCAGTGTTGTTGGCGCTGTTTGGATTCGTGAGGCTCATATTGATAAACGACACGCAGTAGATATTGTTGGTGATTGTGATGGTCACGATTCGTATTGGTGGTGATGGTGATGGTGATGGAGGTGGTGGTGGTGGTAGTGGTAAAGTTGGAGGAATCGGCGGGGTCAGTGGTGTTGATGGTTAGTAATGATGGAGATGATGCTTTTTCTGAAAAGGCCGTGGTGCTGCCGTTGCCGAGGATGATGGTGGTATTAGTAGTGGTGTTGATAATGCTGTAGTAGCGCCCTTAGAGGTGGTCAGTCTGTGGGTGGCCACGTTGTCCGGCGTAGTGTTCTTCATTTTTTTTTACGTAGTTTTTGTTGTGATATTTTGGGATGGTGTCGGGAGATGTTGTTAATGGTAGAGTTGTCTTGGATGATATTAGGAATAATGCTATTATTACTGTTGTCGTCATCGTTGTTATTGTTGTTGCTGTTGTTGTTGGTGGTGGTGGTGGTGGCGCTGGTTGTACTGTGATGATGGTGCTTGTTGTGTTGAGAATTTTGGAAAGTAAGGGTTTATAATGATGAACTAAAATGAAATGACCTTCTATATTTATATTTAAACAACATATTATTTCACTAAAAAATAAGGAGAAAAAAGAAAAAGAAAAGGAAAGAAAAATATATAAGGAATCAAAGAAAATGAACACTAAACAGAACAACAACAATAACAAAGCCGATTATCAATAAACAATAAAAAAAAATTACTACAACTACAACTAATATAAACATATAAGCGGCAGAAATATAACCGGCAATTATAAGAATGCTAAAAAACAATAAATGCATATTTATAAACTAAACCTGAAAAGCCAAAAAACCAACTATATCACTATAAAGAAAATATAGATAATAATATAAACAATGACAAAACTACAGCATCAATAGTAATAATAATAATAATAATAATAATAATAATAATAATAATAATAATAATAATAATTATGATGATGATGATGATGATAATAATAATAATAATAATAATAATAATAATAATAATAATAATAATAATATTAATAATAATAATAATAATAATAATAATAATAATGATGATGATGATGATGATGATGTTCATGATGATTATGATAATATTTCAATATGAAACAGTTAAATATACGCCTAGCAACAATAAATACAGGAACAACGGCACCGGAAGCTATACAATGACAACAGATGAAGAATTTGGAGGAGTTTCAACGTGAATAATTTTTAATCAGTCTACATATAAATATAAATAAATACATAAATAAACAAATAAATATATATATATATAAATAATTTACACACACACACACGCACACGCACACACATACACACACATACAGTCTGGTATGAAATGTATAGCGACGCATTTGTTATATTTAAACATGTACCATAAGTAACGTTGATATTTTCCATTGTATTTTTAAATATTTCCCCCTGATTTCATACATATAGACTTTCATTTTTATCTCCATTGCCGCTAAGACCATGTGTGCATGCGTGTGTGTGTAGTGTATGTGTGTGTGTATGTTTGTATATGTGTGCTTATAAGTCTTTCCATGCTTTTTTGTTTTTTTATTCATCCACCTCGTGGCTCTTTCAAGTCTTTGTTTCCATGCGCGGCTCAGTCTCTCCGGTTCCTTTGTTTTTCTCTTATTCTCTATCTCTTTATCTCTCCTCTATATCTCCATCTCTAACGCGTTCAATGGTTCTCTTTAAAACTTGCCTTTGTCAACGAGGTTGCACACAATATCGGTTATGAATTCACGCACAAGCACGTAGTGTTGGCGGGAATACAACTACTTACATACATACATACATACGTACATACATACATGCACGCATACATACATACATACATACATACATACATACATACATACATATATATCTGCATGCATACTTACATATATACATATACAATTATGCAGAAATGTAGATGTATATATATATGCACATATACGTATATGGATATGGATATATAGATATGCCTCTCTCAGAGATTTATTATATATATATAAGATCGGAAGA
>NC_068991.1:68837066-68837899 GCF_001194135.2 Octopus bimaculoides
CAGACACACACACATATATATATATATACATGTACAATAACCTACAATATACTTTTCGTCTATAAAATGTTGTTTCCATCACCAGACGACAAAGACGGAAACTTATTCTCCCAAATTGCTTTTAAAATGTATCTTCAATTTGTTAAAATCAGCCAACGTCAACTTCTGCGCAACTTCTGCGCAACTTCTGCGCAGAGAGGATCTTGTCTGACCATAAAAGGAAAAAAAAATGTTGTATCAAACATCGGTCACTTCTGAAACGCCTTTCATCATAAATCTTCTCCATCAATCCTTTCCTTTGATTGAATTACAAAAAGGCTTCAACTACATATTAAGCTCTCTCTCATACACATAATTTCCAGATATGAAAAAAATACATAGATATGTATTCTATAGTACGTTAGTACGTGATGATTCACAAATTCACAAAACTTCTCAATTCGCCATTAAGGCTGTCTTCGTAAACGTTGTTCTAAAAAACAATGGCGGTTTTTGGTCATTAATCTTAATTTTGCCTAGTTACATTTTTGTCCTTTAGAATTTCTTTGTAAATATCAATTACTTTCGCTCATAAATGGCAGGAGAAGGATTTCTCGCGAGGAAAAACTAGATGTATGTATGTGCGTGTTTGTGTTTGTGAGTCTGTGTATATATATATATTTCTATAAATATATACATATATATATATCTGTGTGTATCTATGTAGATATATAAGATATATATATATTTACATATATATGTATGTATATATGTATATATATATATATATATATATATATATATATATATATATATATATATATATATATATATATATATATATATATATATAT
>NC_068991.1:68839739-68840639 GCF_001194135.2 Octopus bimaculoides
TATATATACACATTTAGATACACACACACATATATGTGTATAGCATATGTCTGGAGAAATAAATGAAGGTTTTACACCGTACATATATATACAGAGTGCGGCTAATATACTGTCGTCTAATTGACGCAAAATTGAGAATAACACTAACATCTCATTTTAACTGATATATTTACCAAAATTATGTAAAGATATCTTGAAATACTAAAGGGTAAATTTATTCAATAATATCACCATTGCTTTCAACTACAACCTCCAGACGACTTCGGAATCTTCTACGACTCTTTTGTACGGTCTCCTTGTTTAAGTTGGTGAATGCTGCCATGATCTTTGCTTTCAGTTCATCTTTGGTTTTACAAAGAGTTTTGCTGGTCTTTCTTTCTTCTGTGCTCCACACATAATAATCATTGGGGTTGAAGACTGGGGAGTTATGTCGCCAGATGTTCGGGGTCATGTGGTGGAAGAAATTATCTGACAACCATGACCGGGTTCTTGTCTTCGTGTGGCATGGTGCTGAGTTCTGTTGCCAGACATATGGTCTCTCAGCAGCTACACTGTTGGGCCAGTGCAGCACTAGCTCCTCCAGGCACTTGATATAAGCCTCCGTATTGAGTTTGAGTTCGTGTAAGAAAATAAATGGAGGCATGACGTCACCATTCCAAACACCATGATGTCGACTTGTTGTTTGATGTTTATCACTCTCAGAGCATGTCCTCAAATTGACACCCAAACACTCTGAAATGTTCGTATTTGAAATTCCGGCGGGAATGCCAATCAGTACAGCACGTCGTTTCCAAATGTCTGTCGGAGTGAATTGCATCATGTTGTTTTTCTCACTAACGGTGCCCAACTACCCCTACTACACTGTGTAGTCGACAAAACCAAACACAAACAATGCACAAG
>NC_068991.1:68840739-68840992 GCF_001194135.2 Octopus bimaculoides
TATGTATGTATGTATGTATGTATGTATGTATGTATACATATGTATGTTAACATGCATACAACCTTACAGAAGTATACGCATATATGTTTATGCATTTGTATTTGCACAATTGAAACTATTACTTCTTTGTCTGTGTATGTGTGTGTATATATATATATATGTATATGTATATGTATATATGTGTATATATATATATGTATATATATATATATATACACATATGTGTGTGTATATATGTATATATATATATATA
>NC_068991.1:68842069-68842754 GCF_001194135.2 Octopus bimaculoides
AAAACACCTAAAACTGCACGAGGCTCCGGCAGGGGATGGTGGCGAACCCTGCTGTACTCTTTCACCACAACTTTCTCTCACTCTTACTTCCTGTTTCTGTTGTGCCTGTAATTCAAAGGGTCAGCCTTGTCACACTGTGTCACGCTGAATATCCCCGAGAACTACGTTAAGGGTACACGTGTCTGTGGAGTGTTCAGCCACTTGCACGTTAATTTCACGAGCAGGCCGTTCCGTTGATCGGATCAACTGGAACGCTCGACGTCGTAAGCCACGGAGTGCCAACAACAAGTTTTGGCAATAAATTGGATCAAATCTAACATAACATGGCAGCAATAAATCTAATGGTGTCTGATTGAGGTACAAATAAGGAGTTTTGAGAAAAGTTGCCGAGTCGATACCATCCACACCATTGGTTTTGTCGACCCGGGAAAGATGAACAGTTAAATTGACTTTTAAGGGATTTTGTTTCTAAGAATGTAGAGAAGTTGGAATGAAAAACGTCATGGAGTTTATATCGATAATCAAAATATTCTGCGAGAACACCACCTAAAAAAAGAACAACAATAACAATAACAAGAGCAGCAGCAGTAGGAATAGCAACAACAATATTAACAATGTATGTCTGTGTGTGTTAATATGTATATATATATGTACATATATATACGCATATATATATATATATATA
>NC_068991.1:68843092-68844265 GCF_001194135.2 Octopus bimaculoides
ATATATACATAATATATATATGTATATGTATATATATGAATATACATATATATATACATATACATATATATATACATATACGTACACACACACACACACACACACACACACATATATATATATAAACATATAGGTGTATATACATACACATACACATACATATATATATACACATACATGTATGCATATATACTGAAATAATGACAGGTACTTCAATTAATCTCGTTGAAAGGACATTGTGTTAAAATTTATGATATATACGTATGCAACACACTGAACAGTACAGCTGCAACATTTTGTGTCAGTGAAAGCTCTCAACGGGACCTATGCTTTAAAATTACAGATCTTCGATCAGAAAGCCAGTGGACCTGTATTTCAACCATATTTAGTTTCCTCAGTGACAAGCACACACGTTCTTAGCTAAGCAGAAAATATTTGTAAAGAATTTATCGATTTATCTGAAAGTTATCCTTTTAAGACTTACATTATTATATGTATTTGAAACAGCTTTATATTAAAATCCCGGTGTGCATAACATTAATAATGTGCTTGAAAACGTGAAGACCCTTTGAGATGTTTCTCAGAGATACGATATAAATGCAGTGCGAAACTGGATACATGTGATTTAATCTAACTATGCTTCAAATGCTTACATAAATTCGGTTTTTGTATGGCTAACTCGGTAAGTATAACATTTACCAAATAGGTAAGTGTTATACTTAACGATTTCTATATGGGATCAAGAATTTGCAATATAACTCAGAAAATCGAATGCATTCATCACTGAGGGGACGAAATAAAATGAAAATTGCCTGTCAGATGATTTACTTGCGTTATTGAGCGAGGCATGTATTTTTGGTACATCGTCATCCAGAGATTTCTCTGGAAAATAGAGTTAGACCCATTTCATATCTCTATGCAGATTATAATGTTACTAGCATACTGAGTCGTCAAAAGTGCCGACAGTTTTACTTATGACAAATGGTGCATGAAAACAATGGTAGCAGCCATTAATAAATGTCGGCAGTCGAGGAAATAAAATACATTTACATACACAAAGTGTAACAATCAGACATTATTGTAAAGTTTCTGTCGAAAATATTGACATCCATACGACATATGGTGTGTGGTATCTATGTGTACGTGTCTTTATATATATATATATATATATAT
>NC_068991.1:68847197-68849461 GCF_001194135.2 Octopus bimaculoides
AAATTAGATACGTTGAAATTAAAAAAAAAAACATATAAAATACTCGTATAAATAAATCTGCGCGGCCTGAAAGTATATTTTCGAATCTGTGACACCATTCCAAAATGAACCAGGTCACGTATAGAATTTCATTTTGTTAGAAATTAGCCTCAGGCTCTTCTAAGCTCTGATCCATTTAGAATTGCTGTCGTTTATAGCCCATCACAAGTTGTACGGTGTGAGGTTTTTTTTGTTTTGTTTTCTGTATGTATGTGATTGTAAATACTTGTTTGTATATATATATATATATATATATATATGTGTGTGTGCTCGTTTGTGCAATTATATTACAGCCTGTACGCGCATGCGTATGCATATGTGTATGTAGGTGTTTATATATAAGTGTATGAGAAATAGATAGATATATATGTATATATATATAGAGAGAGAGAGAGAGAAAGAAAGGAAGACAGTGAGAGAGAGAAAGTGTGTGTGGGGTGTCTGTGTGTGTATAGATGTACCTGTATGGATGCATGTTTCATTGTCGGTGTGAATAAATGAATCTCTGTGAGTGTATGAGAATACATACGATCATTTTTGTTTCTAAGTTGTGCGAATTTCTTATGCAAAATCCTGTTTGATAAACAGTTTTAATATCTCTTTTAACAGAAGTTTTTGCTAAAGCCTGGAAACTAGATTTGCAATTATTATGAAAACTATTAGGCTCTTACGAATTGGATAAAGTATAAAAAAAATATAGCCTAACAATAATAAAATAAAAATCAGGTCGAAAAGTCACTGAAAACCAGGTATTTCGTAGGACACAAAGTATATACCTTTATTTGTCAAAAAAGGTGTAACATCACTGAAATTCAGCTTAATATGACAGTCCCCTGAAGGGAATAATACTACTGTTGCTGTACCGCTTCCTGTCGGCCTTGACACATTTCCTGTGTCTTTATGTTTACAAGGGGCAGACAAGTACCCCCACTCAGCTAAGCCTGCACAAAACATCAGCACACGAACTCACATAAAGAATCTTCCAAACCAAATCCTCAAACGAAACATTATTATTATTAGATAGAAAAGTTCAGAACGCATTGTTATTCAAAAACAACTTCCTTTCATGATTAATTATAAAATATATACCTACATAATTCTGAGATTGATTAATATGAGTAATCCAATTTTCATGTTATAAAATCCATCTTGTGTACATAAGTTTGGATATTGATAGCACGTCAGACAAAACGCATTGCGGGGTTTATTTGCTGCTGTTTACGTTCTGTGGTGTGGAGGCGCAATGGCCCAGTGGTTAGGGCAGCGGACTCGCGGTCATAGGATCGCGGTTTCGATTCCTAGACCGGGTGTTGTGAGTGTTTATTGAGTGATATGACCTAAAGCTCCACGAGGCTCCGGCAGGGGATGGTGGGGAACCTTGCTGTACTCTTTCACCACAACTTTCTCTCACTCTTACTTCCTGTTTCTGTTATGCCTGTAATTCAAAGGGTCAGCCTTGTCACACTTTGTCACACTGAGTATCTCCGAGAACTACGTTAAGAGTACACGTGTCTGTGGAGTGCTCAGCCACTTGCACGTTAATTTCACGAGCAGGCTGTTCCGTTGATCGGATCAACCGGAACCCTCGATGTTGTTAGCGACGGAGTGCCAACAACAACAATGTTCTGTGGTCCGTCATCAGTCTAGGGTCGGTAAAATAAAGCACATGTTAATTACTGGGGTTTATATAATCGAGTTGCCCAACCCTTCCAAATTCATTACCTTGTGTTTAAATTAGAAATTAATAATAATTACGGGGTCACCAAAATGAAGCCTGAATCTCGGGATGTATTTAGCTCACAATATAAAAATAACCAAATTTTATTTCAGATATTTCTGCTTATGGTTTTTCTTAGTTTCTGTGGCTGTTTTGTTGAAATATGAATTCGTTATGAAGGCGAGGTACGTCTTGTCGAATAAGGAATCAAATGAAAGGACAGTTCATTGAATTTTCTGATGCAGAGCTGATCAAACTTGCCTTCCATCCACCTGCGAACGTCGACCTTGTGTGTTGTTAAAAAGAAATCTTTTCTAGTTAAATGTGGCGGTTGTGATAGAGACTATGCATGACATATGTGAGCCGAGTCAGCCATTTTGGATTCGATTTTGATTTAGAGTAGATTCAGTCATTTTCCCATCTGGTATCAATTATATATTTTGCGGAAGAGAGATGATTACCACAAAACATCAAATAATGTGACTACCTTGTCCAATATATATATATA
>NC_068991.1:68849533-68854120 GCF_001194135.2 Octopus bimaculoides
TGTATGTATATATATATATATATACGTATATATTTATACATATATATATGTATATACATATACGTATATTTATACATATGTATATGTATATACATATACGTATATATATATATACATATATGTATATGTTTGTGCATATATATATATATATATATTTATGCTTATATATATATATACGTATATCTGTATATACATATGTGCACATTTACATATATACATATGTATATATGCATGTATATGTGAGTGTGTGTGTGTGTGTGTGTGTGTGTGTGTGTATGCGTCTATGTATCCATGACCTTCATACGTAGTCAAAAGAATTCATTCCACTGAGGAATATCGAGTTCAAAATAAGTCAGCTTGTTCCTGTTAATTGATGTCATAACCAAAGTGATTGGTTCACCGACTTTCTTCGGAAAAATAAAAAAATTATAAAAAAACCCAAACAAACAAGAAATAAAAAAGCTGAAGATGAAAATAACAAAACATGGTGCTGTAAATCCGTTGCAGTAAATGAAAAGCTTCCGGCCTTATTCAAGAGAGCAAAAATATAAAAGAAATTTAAAAATAAAAATAAAAATAATGAAAATAAAATATATAGAAAATGAACAAAAAAAATTTCTAAAAGAAATATCAAAACAAAAATAGTTAAAACGAAATAACGAAATGAAAAAAAAATATTAATGACAAATAGGAAAAAAAAAAAGGCGAAATAGATTGAAACTAATAATAATAATAATAATAATAATGATAATAATAATAATAATAATAATAATAATAATAATAATAATAATAATAATAATAAATGAATGAATTTGTATGGAAAAATGCCCAAAAAATATAAAATAAGAAAATTTAAGCCTGCTGCTTGCATTAAGTCTCATACTGCGAATTAATGGATAGATTTGGAAGTCTCATCTTGGTGGGTTGATGGTGCTGTGTTTCTTAGCATGACTGACTATTGGACTTAATACAGACGGGCCATCAAGACTGCTTGACTATCGTCAGGAGACGCGAGTGCGTGTTATTCATTCGAGCTAATGTATATAAGTGTGTATGTACGTGAGTGTGTGTGTGTGTGTGTGATACGTGTGTGCGTTTGTTTGATCGTGTGAGTATGAGTGTTCTATATATATATATATATATATATATATATATATATATTGTATATACGTTACTGGATGTGATGTGATGTGATGTGATAATGAAAGCCTTGTTCTGTGTCATGCTACTCCAGAATGTATTCAGTCAATATAGTCGCATTAATAATATAATTCACGACGTTAGTAAAATAAACACAAAACGCAAAAAAAAAAAAAAAAATATGGTGGCGCTGGGTGTGAGGAAAAGAGGGGAAATCAACTGAAGTATACTATGGCATAATATTTTATCGATCCCTATACTTCTGCTTAAAGAATGGAAAGAAAAATTCAACATCTGCTACATTTTAAATTTTAAATCGAAAATCGACATAACTAGAGCCTACAAATCTGTTACTCCGGAGTCCTCTAATAGTAGTAGTAGTAGTAGTGGCAGTAGCAGCAGCAGTAGGAGTTGCGATAGTAGTAGTAAATGTTGTAGTAGTAGTAACAATAATAATAAAAATAGTAATAATAGTAATAATAATACAATAATAATAATAATAATAATAATAATAATAATAATAATAATAATAATAATAATAATAATAATAATGCACTTTACTTTGACCAGTACCTGTATTACTGACCTCGAAATATTAAAAGGACATGAATGATGACAATGATGAAGATAGTAGAATAAGCTTTTTAGCTTTTTCCTTCATTGTTGTAACCTGGTTGGCAGAGGAAGTGATACTACAATAGCTAATTACAAACCTACAGGGTTTGGATTAGATATAGAAAAGCAGCATGAAGCAAAAAAAAAAAGCTTAGATCAAACCAAAAAGCAAAAAAAAAAACCCATCCCCAAACTAATGTAATGTGACGTCTCAATACGGATGACAATATGATGGGCCAAGCAAGATTATATTTACCGCCACTGGCAATTTCTTTGACTCAGGCGCATAGTAACAGTAAGCCAGTGTACTCTGGCCATACTTTCCACTCTCATTCACATTTCAATAAATTCACATAGAAAATACCAATTCTATCGTCTGCTTCTGCAAGATAAACTTGAAATATCAATGAGGGCTTGCTGGAAGAGGAACATTTTTGCCTTGTACATTTTGAAGTTTTGTTTTGATCCAGTTTAACCTTGAGAGATAAAGCCTGCCCATCCGATATTTTTCTATATCTATACTGTATAACAACACCTTTTTTAATATTTAAGATAATACCTTGGTATTACAGGTATTTAGCTTATATTTCTTGCAGACGATTAAGATGTTATCCCTTATCAGTTTTCTGGGGACAGTTTGTGGGGAATTTTCTCCAGCATGCACTCTATTTTGCCCTAGCTTCCAAACAGATGAGAATTGCCTGTTCTTTCTCGTCAAAGTTAAGCGGCGGGTAGATCTTCAGGATGACCTCGGGTGATATCTGGGTATGTAACAAGGACAACAAAGTAGATCAATAATATTTTTCGATGTGAAACACGATCAGCTTCTCTACATAAATGATATAATCGATATCATCGATCCCATTATAGGATTCCTTTAACAAGTCATGCGAATTGAAGAAGCCGTGCTAATCTTGGTGGAATCTAAACCGAGAACGTTCAGATGAGAAAATGAAATGCCGTTAGTAGTTATATTCGGGGCTATATCCTTTCTACCAACTCAACGGCTTTTTTTCAGTAATAAAATAATTGTTCAAATTTACATTTAATCATATCTGAAGAAGATAAAGGAATTACCAGTAATGCTCTACGGCCCATTTAATAGATCTCTAGTGGAAATCCATGTTGTTATGTCCAACGAAACCACATATATTTTGGCTGGGTGCAGCTACAAGCTGACTATATCTATTAGACACATGAAGAGCAAAAAATAAATAAGAAACAAGAAGCGCGGGTGGGGCTTGAACTCAGAACCTAATGACCCATGATTAAACGACATAAAGAGGGCATTAACATTAACAGAATCTAAGGCGGCGAGGTGGCAGAAACGTTAGCACGCCGGGCGAAATGCTTAGCGGTATTTCGTCTGCCGTTATGTTCTGAGTTCAAATTCCGCCGAGGTCGACTTTGCATTTCATCCTTTCGAGGTCGGTAAATTAAGTACCAATTACGCACTGGAGTCGATATAATCGACTCAATCCGTTCGTCTATCCTTGTTTGTCCCCTCTGTGTGTGACCCCTTGTGGGCAGTAAAGAAATAAGAAACGTTAGTACGCCGGGTGAAATGCTTAGTGGTATTTCGTCTGCCGCTACGTTCTGAGTTCAAATTCCGCCGAGGTCGACTTTGCGTTTCATCTTTTCGGGGTCGATAAATTAAGTACCAGTTGTGTACTGGGATCGATCTAATCGGCTGGCCCCCTCCCCCAAAATTTCCGGCTTTGTGCCTAGAGTAGAATAGAATCTTGGTGGAATCTAAGCTGAGAACATTGAGAAGAGAAAATGGAATGGTGTAAGTAGTTATATCCGGAGCTATATCTTTTCTACAAACTCAACGGCTTTTTCAATAATAAAATAATTATTGAAATTTATATTTAACCCCATCTAAGGACGATAATGTTATTACCAGTACTGCTTCACAATACATCTCCAGTGGAAATTCATGGTGTTTTGTCCAACGTAACCACACATATTTTTGCTGGGCGCAGCTAGAAGCTGACTATATCTATAAGACACCTGAAGAACAAACAACAAATACAACATGTGGAGATGGAGGTGCGGTGTGTGGCTTGAACTCAGAACCTAACGACACATGATTAAACGACATAAAGATATTTAATCTGTTGCGCTATCAGTGCTGCTGCTGGGCATTCGGAAGATGGAGGGCAGTAACATAATCGTTACGTATTTAACGACGAATTTATAATTTTGTAAGTAAGAGTAACATAGAGCAGTAATGTTCATGCATTTCCACATAGCATTTATAACGCAAGGAACGCAGAATAGCTCCAGCTGAGAAGTGAAAGAGCTTCTAGACACAGCTGAGTGGAAATCTGGAAGCTTTTATTCTTTTAGCCAATTGCAAGTAAACACTAGGTTACTTTGTACTCAAGCAATGAAGAAATCGCAACCTTTGAAAATGAAAATGATTAATTTTTCTTATTTAGATACTCAACAGAAGAATTTGAATATTTAATAAATTATCATAGTTAGTCCGACTTTGGAAACAACAACCTGAATTTCTTTCTTTCAGTGAGAAATTGGTTTTCCTGTGGACCTTTTTGAGAGCAGTTCAATAATGGAGAGAAGAAAAAGAGGCTGAAGAATGGTAAGCTGAAGTGAGTGAAGAAGTACAGGAATGAAATAGCATTTAATTCGATTTTGAACTTTTGATATTTTATTTTGTTTATGTATTTATTTATTTCATTCATTTATTTGTTTATTTTCAGATAGGATGCTTCAGTAAGCAGTATCAATTAATGGATTTTTCTGTCAATATTCATTTCCTTGAAGATGAGTTAAGAAAAATAACTTGGGGGGGGGGAAGAAGGGGGG
>NC_068991.1:68854899-68858483 GCF_001194135.2 Octopus bimaculoides
ATAATAATAATAATAATAATGATAATAATAATAATAATAATATTAATAATAATAATAATAATAATATTAATGATAATAATAATAATAATAATAATAATAATAATAATAAGAATAGTAGTAGTAATAATAATAATAATAATAATAATAATAAGAAGAAGAAGAAGAAGAAGAAGAAGTAGAATAGTAGTAGTAATAATAATAATAATAAGAAGTATAGTAGTAGTAATAATAATAATAATAATAATAATAATAATAATAATAATACTAATGATAATAATAATAATAATAATAATGATAATAATAATAATAATAATAATATTAATGATAATAATAATAATAATAATAATAATAATAAGAAGAATAGTAGTAGTAGTAGTAATAATAATAATAATAATAATAATAATAATAATAATAATAATAATAATAATAATAATAATAATTCTAACAATAATAATACTTTTAAAATGTTTTTGATTTATTTGAAATTCTGTATTTTTTGAAAATTGCATTGTGGTTGCTGCTAGTGCTGCTGGTGCAGCAATGTTGCTTATACTGATGGTGGTAGTGATGGTGATAGTTGAGATATAGCTGCTGCTGGTGCTGCTGCTTCTGCTGCTGCCACTGCTTCTGATGATGTTTTTTTTTGTTGTTGTTGCTTACGTTGTTATTATTGGTAAAATATTCTTATAATTAGGACGGGGGAAATTATAACAAATTCCAATGAATGATTTATAAAGATATGGAGTTAATTATTTTGGTAATAAAATTAAATCTTATGGAAATATCTTTCGCTCTTATGGTATGATCAATCGACCATTAATGAAATGACGAAACTGCAGCAACAACAGTAACAACCAAAAACAACAACAACAAAAAATACAAACAAAAACAATAACAAATACGAAAATAATAAATCTATTCTCAGTTCATTTAATAGGTGTCATCTAACAGGAAACATTCGACTTTAACAATTATTATTATTATTGTTATTATTATTATTATTATTATTATTATTATTATTATTATTATTATTATTATCATTATTATTATTCTGTTGTTATTGATGTCGTTGTTATGATGATGATGATGATGATGGTAGTGGTGATCATCACCACCACCACCACCACACCACCACCACCACCACCACCACCACCATCATCATCATCATCATCATCATCATCATCATCAATCATCACCATCGTCATTATTATCAAAATCGTCGACATTATCGCAATCAGCACCCTCGCTCTTTATTATTATCTTAAATGTAATAACATCATCATAAACAACAACAGCAACAAACAAACACAAAAAAAAACATGAAAAAAATAAAAATAAATAAAACACAAAAAGTCAACGACGATAATGACAACAAAAAACAATAAAAATACTAATAATAACAACAAAGTTCAAACTGACAGTTGTCTCACTCATTAAACAATAATCGTTATTAAAATTCATGAAAAATTGCAAAGTTGCTAAATTCTTACGATAAAATTCTAAATCACGTACACGAATACGCACCAGTGTATATAAGCGTGTATATGCATGTATATATATATATACGTACATACTTACGTACGTGCATGCATATATACATACATGCATATATATATATATATATGTATATATACTTACATACATCTGTATATATATAAATATATACATATGACGTGCAAGATATACAAATATATATGGTTGCACAGACATAGACGTATAATAGTGTTTTGTCTAGGAGAAGGTTCTCGTTTCAAATCGAACAGAATTTATGGCAAATCCTTTCATATTTTATTGTGTCTGGTGAGAGTCACTCTCTTTTAGTGCCTTATTATTACTTAACACACAAACACCAGTTCAATTTTCACTCATTTACTTATCATGTTTTCTAAAATTTTCCTTGCGTCTTGCAACCTCTTCGTCTATAGCTTATTAGAAGACGAGAAATAGGTATCCTTGTACCGACGGTGTGGATTGAATATTTGAAACAAGTCACTGGTAAGCGTACAAACGAACCGGTGTTGCTATGTAACGGGATTATCAATTAACTGTATTCCTTAAGAAAAGATAACGATCAGAAAATTTACCTTTTCCTTTTTGTATATTTTATACGAAAGTTGTAAATTCCGATATAGGTTACTATCAGAAAAGAATTGTACTTTATAGAGGAACATGCATGAGCATGATCGTGTGTGATTCAGATGTTCATCTCATAATCATGTGAATTCCATCAGGAATCATAACAGAAATGTTATGATTTGTACAGAAGGTGGGACATGTAGCGATTCCCGTTTGGTGTACGCGGCAGAATGCATGAAACACAACTTGATTTATGTTGGTTGTAGAACAGAACAATTAAGCAAAAAATTTAATGAGCACAGATGTGACGTCAGGCACAGTAACAGTAGTTCGACAGAAATTGCCGTAAATTTTACTTCAAACGGTGCAATTTTGAAAAAGACTTGAAAGAGCATATTCTCAGAAAATAATCTGAATCTGCTTCACATTCAATACTCAAAATGCATGAGGAGAAATATATTTGCGAGTTATTAAAATCACGCCCTGGAGGAATGAACAAAATGACAGGAGAATATCATCAAATTTATACAAGACTGTTTAATTAAATATTCTTTTTCCCTTTCTTTTTTCTTTCCATTTTTCTCTCTTTTATTCTGTCCTTTTCGTTTCGCCAGTTACAAAATTGAAACTTAAAGACTGATGATATCAATTCATCAACATGTGGATGCTTGTTGCTCTCATTCATAATTTAGAATTGAATTTCTATAATTTTGAATTTTTATCATTTTTTTATTTTGAACTCTCGACAATGACAGGTTTGCTGTCGAAATATCGTTCAACCAATAAAATATCTATTGCAATCGCATCGCGCTCTTCGTCTTGTTTGTTTACCTTTGTGAAGAGTTATATCAATCCTTTTAAAATAATAATAATAATACTAATGACAATAATAAATAAATAAATAAATATATAAATAAATAAATAAACATCTTTAATCGCGACCATCTGACCAGCGGCGATTATGAATATAAACATTCTACACATGGCCGACTCCTGGACTTCACCTGGACTTCTACCAATGTCACCTACTGCATCTCCTGCTCTCTCTGCCCTCCACTACATCATACACCACCATACCACACAACACCACATCACATCACATCAAACCACCACGCACACACTAGTACTGACCACTTCCCAGCCCCACTTCCACACACCTACACATACACACAAGCACACGTCAAGGTAACCAGCCCTCTTCCACATGTACATACATACTCTCTTATAGACACGCACGCGCACCTTTGTTTTGGGATCACCACTACTCTATTATCTCCCCTTCTTCCTAGCTCTCTTATTTGATCACTCTGTCCGGCATTCGCCGTGATGGATCGGTAGCCACTACGCATTCTTTAGTTTCTCTCCTTGCTTCTTTCTGTGTTCTTTCTGTGGAAGAGCGTAGGCTCGAAACGTTAAAGAATTTTTCACTTCCCGAGCGTTAAACGAATACATCTGTTTGTTGTCTACATCCCCTGTCTTCGTCTTTTGCTTTTTTTGTAAATTCTTCC
>NC_068991.1:68858658-68860618 GCF_001194135.2 Octopus bimaculoides
ATATATATATATATATATATATATATATATATATATATATTTCGTGAAGTCCAGCCAAAATGCACAAATAGATAAAGACGCACTGTATATAAATATATATGTATATAAATATATATACACACGTACACACATACACACAAACATGTACGTATATATGTATATATTATTTTATTACTCATGCACCCCTTCAAAGCCTAGCCAGGTTCATGAGCCCGGTTTCCCGGTTTCTATGGCGTATGTGTTCCCCCCACAGCTGGACGGACATATGACGCCAGTCCATCGCAGCGTTACTCAAGAAACAGGAAGAAAGAGTCAGACCATGTTGGGGCGAAAGAGTACAACAGGGGTCGCCACCACCCCCTGCCGGAGCCACGTGGTTCTTTAGATGTTTTCGCTCAATAAACACACACAACGCCCGGTCTGGGAATCGAAACTGCGATCCTTCGACCGCGAGTCCGCTGCCTTAACCACTGGGCCATATATATATAGTTCAAATTTACAGAAAACAAAAGACGAAAACAGATGTGTGTACATCAAGCAAGTGTATTAATTTAACGCTGGGGGAGAACAGAAAGTCTTTGACGTTTCGAATCTACACCCTTCGACAAAAATGACTGAAAGAGAAAAAAATGGAGCGAGAACGAAAAAAATGGAGAGCCAAAAAATGAGTAGGGACCAACGCTTCAACAGAGATGAAATGACCAGAAGTGACTGAGTCAAAATTATGTATATATGTGTATGCATGTGTGTGTGTTTGTCCATGTATGTACGTATGTATGATGTATGTATGTGTGTATGTATAGGGTGTTTGAAGTGATGTACAGTTATTGCATATTAAGAGAAACTAGGCATTGTTTCTCTTCATTTATATTTTCCAGGTACGTTAGCTAGGTACATTACCTCTGTGAGCTAATCATGTAGTGTTCATAATTTGTCCCATGTGAAAAGGTATTCATGCATATTGTCTTTGCTTTTCTTTGAAACGTTTAGCTTTGGTGAGAATTTTGATAAAATGTAGTACTTGAATATTCAAGTTTGGCCATCTCCAATCATATGATGCTGCATGAAATCAATTAATATTGAAGCGAATGCATGCTTTCATTGTACTTTGGACTTCTTAAGATTAATTTTATATTTTACAATTGTGATTCTACTTACTTAAGAATAGTTTTTTTCAATCCTCAAAATGTAATGTGTATATTTACAGCCATGTTAATATGAATATAATAAGAGAAAAAACGGAGACGGAGAAAAAAGGAGACAGAGATGCTTTCAAAAACAATGACTGAATCAAGACTGACATATTGAATTAAAATTAAATCTCAACAGGTTGATCTCATCGATACGATATAATTGAACAGAGACCTTTTTCTCTCTGTCTCTCTGTCTCTCTTTCCCTTTCAATTTTCTTTTTTTTTGTTTTCTTTCTCTTTCTTTTGTTGTCCTTCTTCCTGTCTTTCTCTCTTTTCACTCTTTCTCCAAACAACAGAATTGACATCTTCAAAGGTCATTTAGAATCAACCACGCGTTAGTCAAAGACCATCCCAAAATACATGATTTCTTCTGCTTTCATTTCTCTACTATGTCTATTCTGTCTTCCTCTCTCTCTCTTCCTCTCTCTCTCTTCCTCTCCACCCTTCCTTCCCCTGTTCTCTTTCTCTTTTCCTAAACAAAACAAAACAACATCCTCTCTTCGATTTGTAGAAAAGGCTAAACAAATCTTCTGTGCAACATATCTGAAGTGTCCTATTCAACAGACGAAAGCGCTAATAAACAATTATCCAACATTCAGACCGCCTCCTTGTTCCTAAAATATATGTATAAACATACATATATATATGTACATGTATGTATATATAAATATATATCCTTCCCTTTATATATACATAGATATATATATACATACACGCATATATATATATATATATATATATATATATATATATATATATATATATAT
>NC_068991.1:68861316-68865099 GCF_001194135.2 Octopus bimaculoides
CCTCCTGAAGATATAGAGTCAAAATTAAAAGAAGAGTGCAATTTGCTATCTCGTGAACAATATTTCGACATCTTGCGTGTCTTCCACTGGTTCAAAAAATAAATTTGTCAATCTACTTCATTTTCGTTTATATAGAAATTCTTTTAATTTTGACTCTATATCTTCAGGAGGAGTTACCTCAATCCTTTCTATATAAACGAAAATGAAGTAGATTGACAAATTTATTTTTTGAACCAGTGGAAGACACGCAAGATGTCGAAATATTGTTCACAAGATAGCAAATGGCACTCTTCTTTTAATTTTGACTCTAATATTATTAATATTATTATTATTATTATGTCAAAATATCTGAACGAGAAAAATTCAGTAACAGTACTCTAGAGTAAAGATCATTTGCCCGCATAATGTCGTAGTCCTGGTTATACATACACACACATGCAAACACATGCTCACACACGTACGCGCGCGCGCGCACACGCACACACGCACATACACACATGTATACACATATATACGTATGTACATATACACGCATAAGAATATAAAACTTTTATACATGTATGATAAACAGCTGGTGATTTAGCTTATCTTTTCAATCAAGTTTAATTTTTTTTTTTACATATTCTCGTGTGAGGTTCTCGCGTTGTTTTTGCGTACACTACAACTTTTTATAAGATAGCAAACTATAAACGTTAATCAGCAACATGTATATTAAAAACAAATATTTGATCTAGCAATAGGACAACACTGAAATAATGCAACAAAATTTAATACAACATTTAGTAAAAATATAAAACATATACGCAAACTGTATTCCATGATAACTGTATATTACATGAAAGGATTATCAAAACCCTCATAGAATATATCAAAATATACTTTTGTCTATGTCATTAATGAAAACTAATAATTTACTATATATCACTAAAGTGAAATCTTTGTTATCACTAAAAACGCTAGAAAGATTGGTATTTAAACGCTTGAACAAATTATTATTCATTAAAGTGAACGGAAAAAATTTATTAGAAATGTAAAAGTTGCAAGCTTCATGAAATTCATGGCGGGAAGTGACGTGTCTGTATTGGCTATGGAGAAATGCCATTTTCCTCTTGGATCAGTGTGAACGTAGAGCAAAGTGTCTTCTGTTGTACACTTGATCCAACCAAAGCCCTGCATGTATATATATATATATATATATATATATATATATACATACATATGTGTGTGTGTGTGTGTGTGTGTGTGTGTGAAACAAAATTAACTTGGAGAAGTCGAAACAATGATATCTTGAACGGGGATCAGTTTCATTAAAAGAAATAACTTAGTCAACTTAGCGATTGGGTAAAAGATCACCAGGATTAAGAAATATAAAATGAGTACAGGGAATGATTCTATCGAATGATATTCTTCGAATTGGTGTCCCAGCATGGGAGCAAAATAAGTGAAATAGCACAATAATATTATACAGAATTTCCCATACTTTGATGAGTTCATACATATATGTCTGCGCGCGTGTCTGAAGCCAATTCGGGCCGGATGATATGTTGCAGAATATCCTTGAATACACACAACGACAATCTACATTAGAAACATGCAAAATAAACATCCATAAATGATGGTCAAACATTAATGGTCATGCTTACGCCAATCACATTTGCACCTGGCTACGATAAGCTGGGTGGAATGCACAGTGAAAGCACTTCATGCAGAAGATGAGACTATATGGATTTAATAACACTGATGATATATATTTAAAAGACTACACTGTTTCAAAACAACTTTAAGCTTTTCCTTAAAATAGTATAAGAAAAAAGACATCAATATGATTACAAATAAACCTTATTGACAATCCCGAATTGATCGTTCTAGCAGTGCAATTGTATCATAATTTTGCAGCTTTTTTACTTCATTATTATCAAATTAAATGTTTGAACAATGACTTGGTTATTTCTTTTAATGTAATTTATCCCATTCAAGAGTTTGTTGTTTGAATTTCTCCAAGTCATTTTTTTGTTTATTCTTCCTTTGAAGAATGTAACGTGTATATTTATCTGCTATTTTTTAGCTCTTTTGATAAACGAGTTAGATTAATACTCGTTATCATTTCTTTCACACTGCAAAAATTTTACTAGACTTTCTTTGTCATTTTGCCCCATTTTCGCTTTTTAATTCTGAACAATTTTAAGTTCGTACTTCTTTCATAGTTTCAAGTTAAGGCTGGTAGAACTATCAGAAGTGCTTTTGAGTCCCTGGAAGTTGTTATTAATGTCTTTGTTCCCTAGGAAACCAAATTCAATTTATTTGAAATCTTCTTTGCCTGTACCGTAGAAAGGAATTTCATTCGTTTCAGTAAGTGAGATCACTAACTTCACTGAGATATACGATGTACAATTCTGCAATGTGATATTAACTTCATCAGATCTGTGAAGTGCAATTAATTTGAGAGTATAAATATATGATTTACATCCATATACGGTCAAGTCAATTCGTCTACGGTTATTTGTCCCCAGTCAGTTCGTCATTGGTCAATTCGTCCCCAGTTCAATTCCTCGAGATCATAAGAGAAATAGAAGAACGAATATGTAAATAAAAAAAAAATAAACGTTTATTTTAAGGTTTTCTGTATTACATATTTTTTTTTTTTTAAATTTAAGAGTGTGTGCAATTGCTAGTGGAAAAATAATTTTTGGGTTTGGATCATATTTTTCCATGACATTTTTTATACACAGGTTCATATCTCTGTATTTTTCTTTTGGCATGGTTCTTCTCCTTGCATAAACTTCTGCAGTTTGGTTCTCAAATAAGCAAATAAATAAATGAATAAGAATAAATGAGTGAAAAAAATACTAAGCTCTTACAGCTGTTTCTACTATGGCGTTGCGAGGTTTTACAAATCATCCCAGTAATATTCATTCATTTTACCCTCTCTTTACTCTTTAACTTGTTTCAGTCATTGGACTGCGGCTATGCCCGAGGACCGCTTTAGTCAAGCAAGTCGACCCCAAGATTTATTTTTTGTAAGCCTAGTGCATATTCTATCGGTCCCTTTTACCGAACCACTAAGTTACGGGGACGTAAATACACCAGCATCGGTTGTCAAGCGATATATATATATATATATATATATATATATATATATATATATATATATATATACATATATATATATATATACACACACATATATATATATATATGGGGTACGTGCAGGCGTGTGTGTGTGTGTGCATACGCATTGGAAAACGGGTGAAAAGAGGGTGGAAAGATATAATAAATAGAGAGGGTAGAAAAATGAAGACGTAGAGAAATAATCATTAAATCATGTATACATAAATCACTTACATGTATATACATACTTACATACTAATAACTCTACACATTGCTATAAGTATACATACGTGCATAGATGAATATTTCTCTTAAAATAACTACAGCTGGTGATGAAAGAATGCGCATAATATCGACATATTTACTACGGTATGAAAAACAAAAGAACGGTTTCTTATCATATCTAGATACCATTCTTAATTAATTTGTATATTTGTAATTTAGTTTAATAAAAAAAAATTCCTTTTAATACGATCGAAAAATGTATTGTAGTCACGTATTGGGTTTACTGGTGAGTGGTATCCTGCATCTTTAACCTTCATCGAACTAGTTACGTGAGTATATACATACATACATACATACATATATACATACATATATATATATACATATATGTGCATCATTACGTACACATAAACTCATGTATATATATATGTATATAAAGATGTACATATA
>NC_068991.1:68870884-68874015 GCF_001194135.2 Octopus bimaculoides
ACACAATGAAGTAAGAACAAAAAAAAGTATACCTTAAAATGGAGGGAACCATATATGACGTATCGTGGCACTTCACACACAGACAACTCTGGATCACTTTGACACCAAAAACATGTGCCGCAAACTCTGGATCACTCTGACACACCAAAGCTATGTGCCGCAAACCTCAGGCTACATAGTTATTGTGGACCCCTTTCGCTACACCATTGTCGTCAATCTCATTAATTTTCATAAAATCTATAGGACGCAGCATCTTGGAGAAGTTGCTGTCCGCTTTAAAACTTGATTTTAAAACTTTTCATGCGTCTACACAAGAAAATTTCCTCTGCCATAGCTACTAGAGACAGGAAATATACTCAAGGAAGTGACTAAATTAATATTCACGTTAGGCTCATATGGCAGCTAATTTAATTATCCAGGTGATAAGCCCACAAATCCACGAAGTATCAAAAATTTTGGACGGTATCGCACCTGAGTCTAGAACATTTATCCCCTTTGGACAATAACCCCAACAAGGACAACAGATGATGATTCAACACTTTTTTATATATTGGAAAGGGAGTAATTAACCAAGGGGAGAATTGCCCTGGGGTAGTTGCCGTCAGGAGGAATGTTCTATGGGTAATAATTGTCCTAGGAGGGTAATGAGTTGTGTATCAGCCTTTCCCTTTCACTTGCATAACAACGATGTTATGGAGAGGGGACGCTGGAATGCATGGGCAACTACTTGTCTTCCATAAACAACCTTGCCCACACTTGTGCTTCGGAGGGTAACTTTCTAGGAACAACTCTATGATCATTCATGAACGAAAGGAAACACATATACATGCATATACACAGACAAAATGATGTTGGATAGTTCCTGGATTAGGTAAAAGAAAATAGAGGAGGATCAGTTAATTATGATTTTATTCGGCACATTCCCCTTCTCAGATTCACACACTTATTGCAGCGGTCCTTCAGTTTTTCAAAGCCCTGTAAAAGAACGCAGAAGGTTTGGCTTCTAACAAGACCTTTCGCGATACCCTTATAGCCAGGAACTTTTCAGCACCCCTTGTAATACATACATATATACATATTGGTTGGCACTCCGTCGCTTACGACGTCGAGGGTTCCAGTTGATCCGACCAATGGAACAGCCTGCTTGTGAAATTAACGTGCAAGTGGTTGAGCACTCCACAGACAAGTGTACCCTTAACATAGTTCTCGGGGCAGATTCAGCGTGACACAGAGTGTAACAAGGCTGGCCCTTTGAAATACAGGTACAACAGGAACAGGAAGAAAGAGTGAGACAACGTTCCCATATGTTCGCCACCATTCGCAGCCGGAGCCTCGTGGAGCTTTAGGTGTTTTTGCTCAATAAACACTCACAATATCCAGTCTGGGAATCGAAACCACGATCCTACGACCACGAGTCCGCTGCCCAAACCACTGGGCCGTTGCGCCTCCACTATATACGTATACATACATACATGCATGCATGCATACATACATACATACATACACAGTTCTTTACACACACAAATTCCCACACATATATGTATATATGCACATATGCATATTTACTCCAATCCGGTATATATATAATCACTTTTGCAATTTTCCAAAGAATTGGCTTCTCTGTTCATGAAGTGTTGTTTATTTTTTAATTTTCCTTGTTGAGTGCAAGCTGTTAATGATTGGCGAGATTGTGGTCTTGGAAGAATTGCCGGATAACGGAGTTTTTATTTCCGTGCTTCGTTGTTTAATTTAGAAATTTCCTAATTTAGAAGCTTTTGGCTGTATCACGGTCGTACGGTTTTCATATAGCAACTTAACATTTACAAGGCTTCTTCTGCACTCACCACACACTTTGTATGTATGTATGTATGTATGTATGTATGTATGTATGTATGTATGTATGTATGCATGTGTGCATGTATGAATATATGTACGTATATCACTGATAAGTTTTGTTTCAAGATTGTTTGCTAATCGAAAAAAGAACCGGTTTCTAACCCAGATCCATTATTGGAATTTCAATATCAACAACAGGTATTTTTGGTCGTTTATATGTATGTATGTATGTATGTATGTATGTATGTATGTATGTATGTATGTATCTATCTATCTATCTATCTATATATCTATCTATATATCTATCTATCTATGTGGTATGTGTGTTTGTGTGATTCTTTGTGCATGCGTTTGTTCCCAATACCATTTCTTGACAACCGGTGTTGCTTTGCTTACGTCCCCGTAACATAGCGGTTTGGCGAAGAGAGCGATAGAATATGCATGTAAGTATGTATACATGTATGTGTGTATTTATACCTAGATATGTGTATGTATATGCATAGGAATTAAGTGTGAGTGTGTGTGTGTGTGTGTGTGTGTGGTGTGTGTGTGTGCGTGAGTGTGTGTGCGTGAGTGTGTGTGTGTGTGCATATAACCTCGAAGAAGCACCAATACTGCAGTTAAGCATCTAGTTCAATACCACTCCTATGATATACAAATTTCCTTGACTCGGTTGCTTGACAAGCTAGAAATAGCAGCTGAATTCGTTCAAATTAGATATTGCACCTCTAAATATGGTTGAACAAATTGGACAATATAATCACAGACACGCACAAACAGTGACTCTTCGAAGCTACTATCCATTTGATCAATCCATTCCAAATCGCTTTTCCCATATGTCTAAATAATGGTTAATATGTGTCATCGTCTAGCTTGATATGACGAGTTTGTACAATCTAGATTTAGAGACATTTCTCAAACAGAATTGCTTCGCTGCCGAAACTATACTTCTCTGACTGATCTACACATTTGATCCTAACGAATTACTTTTACACCCAATCGAAGACGTTTTGGAAATCCTGATGGAGACTGGCCTCATAGAGAAGATGTATGCTAGTTGGTGTGGTAACTATGTGACGTTTATCGGTCATTTATCTATACAAACACGTTCATAATCAACACACACACATAGACACAGACACCTAAAATTCGCGCCGAAGTAGATACTTGCACTGACCAGCTTACTAATATGCAATCACTCATCTCTACAGTATAAATATTAACGATTACTTGCAAGTACAAACACTTGCACTCCTATATATGCATATATATATATATATATATATATATATATA
>NC_068991.1:68874654-68875168 GCF_001194135.2 Octopus bimaculoides
ATATATATATATATATATATATAATAATTATGCAGATGAAAAAGTCGAGCACACACAACCGATAGTAACAAAACAAATATGCATAGCATCCGAAAATCAGATTGTCCATTCGTCCAATTCTATTTCTCCTGAATAAATAGACAAAATAACAGACATGCATAAACGCATACGAATATACACATAGACACATTCTCAAGTATGTACATGTAAACATAAATACATATATACATATACATAATTTATCTCTCTCTCTCTCTCTGTATACATAGGTATACATATGCAAAACTATGCCCATATGTATGTATATACGTATAAATATATAAATGCTGCATACATATGTAAAACAAACTTGCATACATAAGCATGCATAGGTATATGTTTATACACTCACTCACACACACACAAACACACATGTCTATGTATACATGTAGATATACATGCATACTTCTATGCATATATATAAAATTACATATATATATATACATATATATATATATATATATATATATATATA
>NC_068991.1:68875267-68875893 GCF_001194135.2 Octopus bimaculoides
ATATATATATATATATATATACGTATTTGCATTCTTGAACGCTTGAAACCGTTAGGTGTTGTCACTGATTTAATTTTCCTAAGCCACATTCTGACCGTTGTCAAACATTGCAGCTCTACGTGGATTACCCCTGTGTTTGACCATTCTGGCAGCTATAGACGGCACCGTTTGTTATATTTTTCTGAATTTTTCCTTATCATTTTATGTTTTTTTTATTTTTGCAATGCATATATGAAATCAAATATTTCCTTAATCAATCCTGTAGGAGGAAAAAAATAAAATAAATAAACGAATTCTGCCAGAGACAATTATATAGGAATCTAAAGTCTGCACATGAATGGATTCACACATATTGGTACACACAGACACACACACAGATACACGCACACACACAACATACACACACACAACATGCACACACACAAACACACACATACACATACATGCACACGCAGACAATCATTAATATATAAATATATGTTTGTGTGTTTACGTATTAAAAATGTATTTATGTATGTGTGAATATGTAAATATACATAGTTATATATATATATCTATATCTCTCTCTCTCTCTCTCTCTCTCTCTCTATATATATATATATATATATATATATATATATATATAT
>NC_068991.1:68876260-68878986 GCF_001194135.2 Octopus bimaculoides
TATATATACGTATATATATATATATATATAGTTAGTTAGTTAGTTAGTTAGTTAGATAGATAGATAGATAGATAGATAGATAGATAGATAGATAGATAGAGAGAGAGAGAAATAGGTGTTCGTACATATGTCTACAAGCATGTATGCATACATGCATGTATGTATAGATGTATGTATGTATGTGTGCATGTATGTACAAGTGTATCAGAGCCTCTATGTGAATGTGTACGTGCATATATATGTAGTTGCTCTATATACATCTGTGAGTAAATACGATAATGCTAATCTGCATATGGTGTATACGAATACACAGCTTCTGAATGAATTCAGAACAAAAAAAAAAATAAATAAAGGAAAGACGGAGAGATATTTAGTCAATGAAAAGACATATATATACACTTCTACACGTCTTGGTGTATATACGCATGCAGCTTGTTACACATAAATAAACATGCATATCGATAGATACATATCGATTGATTGATTCATGGAGAGATATAGATGTATATGTATGTGTTTCTGTGTATATACACATGTGTGTGTGTACATGTACATATATATATGTATATATACACATATATATGTATATGTATGTATGTATATATATTTATATTTACATATAAGGGTGCTGGCTCATTAGAAGTTTTGAGATAGACAGTATTTATTGCGCTAGGAATAATATCATGCTGGCCTTGTGAGAAATGCATATATGTATATATAAATATATATCAATCATAAGGGCACACAAGTGCGCTTGCCTGCTAGAACTAAAAGTTAAAACTTTCATTTAAAATAACCAATAATAACACTGAAAATTACGACAGAAAACCAACCATTGTCGGCCGAACGGGCCGAAGAAATATTTTTCTCATACCTATACAGCCCAATGCTATATTTCTTTTAGTATTTGGATACATGCTGGCCGGTTTCTGGTTTAACATACAGTCTTACTTTCATCAGCACGTATTACCGGACGAAAAAAGTCTTTTCAACCCCGCACGTTGAAGTCTGCTGGTATATGTCTATCAAATTTGAGAATGAGTAAAATCAGAGAAAAATTATTGAAACGCAAAAAATTCACATATGAACGTGGAAAGTATACATTTTAGCTTAGAGAAAAAAACGTAATGAGGTTTCACTGTTTTAATTGTTAAGAAAAAGAAAAGGAAGTAGAAGTTGAAAGCTGCAGCCATTTTAGGTTTGCTACACCTTCATTATTCGAAACCATCTCTGATGTGTGGCACTTGGGAAATAAGGTAGTCTGATGCTACTGCTCTTATCTCTGTCTTCTGCCACATTAGGAAGCCTCATCAGGAAAAGATCCAGTGTTGTTTTGAAAACACCTACATCCCTACCATGCTTGTCTCTCAGACATTTTGAAAAGATATTCAAAGACTGTGGGCCCTCGAGACCAAAGCTGTTGCACTATCTAGTTTTTCATTTTGATGCCAGTATTGGGATCTTTGGCATTCTGTAACGGTGGCCTATTCTACTGTTTGTGTGACCTTCAATGCCAATGTATACATATATGTAAATGTGTATCTCTCACTTTCTCACTCAACCTCTTTTCATCTCTGTATATGTGTGTGGATGCGTATATAAACATGATACTTACATGCATACTTATATATATATATATATATATATATATATATGTATATATATATATAAATATATACATATATATATATACATGTGTATAAGTATTCACATATGTATACATATGTATATAGATAAGTACACACATATACATGTGTAGTCCTTCAAGGATCTTCCAGATGTATATCACTGCATACCTTTCCCACCTTCTTCGTAGCGAGAAGAGTCATAAATTTGTCAGCCTTTCCCAGTAGCTAAACCATAATTTACTATAAAGTATATTAAACGCTTTATAAGTCAATACTGTGCCTTACTGTGGCTTATCACTGCTATTAAATCACTTGTTAATGTTATCTCTACTGATATTCAGTCGATATTAAAGCCACCATTGAATTGTTATGACGTTTCGTATCCATTTATGTCTAATGTAAACAACAATGCGATCGAAGACGGAAACATTTTCCTCTTCCAAGATCACATCCAACCCATTAATCGTCCAAGAGCTTATTGCTTAAACAGACACTAAATATAGCAGTGTAACATTATTGGTTATACCAATTTTACGTTTTGAACAGTTTCGTGCTCATGCGCAGCATTGAGTCGAGTGTGCTGAACACACTATCCTCATTAAATGAAGGAGCTTTACTACTTTGACATACACAACAACGACGAGCATATTTTGCGTCTGGACCTGCCAAGATGAAGTAAGTATAATATGCAAAGTATTCGTTCCAGATCTTGTTGCAATCAGTGCAAATAACGATTTAGTTCGTGAAAATATATTGGTGTGTTTATTCTTAAGGTATGTTTAATATATATAACACTGCTGGCAAGGAGAGAAATGAAAGACAATGGTGCTGATATGATATTTCAAGTCTTTTGCATAAGACATTTATTAGTGTATGCGTTTGTGTGTGTTTTGAAGCTAACAGAAGTATTGTAGTTGAAGAAAAAACAATATCATTTTCATCTGGTTAGGATCTGGTGAACGCTCATATTCACCTCCCACGTTTTGAGGAATTTTTCCAAATGTAAAAATCCTATGGTAGGATGAAATGTATATAGCTTCATGTTTCTCACATACATATGCATATGTATAACTATCTATCTATTTTTATATATATATA
>NC_068991.1:68879284-68879905 GCF_001194135.2 Octopus bimaculoides
TGTGTGTGTGTGTGTGTGTGTGTGTGTGTGTGTGTGTGTGTGTGTGTGTGTGTGTTCATATATGTGTACATATGTATATACATCACGCACACATATACATGCATGTGTATACATATGTATCTCAGTGAGTGGACCTGCGTATCTGCATGTGTGCGAGTATGTGTGTGTATGTGTATGTATGTATATGTATGTGTGGGTGTATGTGAGTGAGTCTGTGTGTGGGACTGTGAGCATACATATACATATATAGGGAAGTACTTGAGCAAATATGGAGTGCAAATATAACGCCTGTCTAACATGAATGTTCAATAACAGACGCCATTTTTCAAAGCGTGAGACAACCTTAGATTTATGTGATACGCCATTTTTTTACCCTACTTTATTCATGTTTTTTTTACAGTTTTATTCAACGTTTTCGATTTTGTACATTTCTTCTTTGTTTTGCTTTTTTCAGAGATATGGCCTTATGTTTTTCCGATATTTTTTTGTCTATTACGTGACATATACAAATATACAGATAGACATATACTCACTTAAATATGTATACACACACATACACATACACACATACACGCACACACACACACACACACACACACACACACACACACACACACACAC
>NC_068991.1:68882127-68882645 GCF_001194135.2 Octopus bimaculoides
GCGCGTGCATGTGTGTGTGTGTGCGCGTGTGTGAGTGTGTGCGTCTGTGTGTAGTATGTGTGGTGTACCTTCGAGTGTGCATACTCTTGTCATCTGATGTGATCAATGTCTTGCTGTACAGTTCAGTCCTGGTTCTGAAACTCCCTTTTGGCTGTGCAAGGTTCAAGGATATGAGAACAGAGGTGTGAGGGACACAGACATTGGAATGAAGTGCAAAGAGACGTCAAACAAAGAATTCAGAAATCTGTAAGAATAAAAAAAAAGAAAGAAAGAAAACGTAGGAATTTAATGCAAAAAATACAGAATCGCTAAATCTGTCTTCTGTTAGATCAAATCATTCTTATGTAATAAATCACCCTTCAAGGGACAATGTTGGGATATACACTTCTGTTTTACTTTAATCCCATTTTCATTATCTATCTATCTATCTATCTACCTATCTATCTATCTATCTATCTATCTATCTATCTATCTATCTATTTATCTATCTATCTATCTATCTATCTATCTATCTATCT
>NC_068991.1:68882879-68885531 GCF_001194135.2 Octopus bimaculoides
TGTGTGTGTGTGTGTGTGTGTGTGTGTGTGCGTTTGCGTGTGTGTGTATGTAAATTTTATCTATAAATACCTGCTTCTTTAACTCGGAAACCATCTCCTAGAACTCTGGTCTATGCACATATCTGGAAAAAGTATTCATCCAATTACAACGAAGTGTTTGTGCATGTGGCCGTACGCACACACACACATACACATACACACTCACATATACGCACATATATATGCCCTCTTACACACACATATTTGAAGTTATATTTAATATGAGATTCTTTACGCTCTTTTTCAATATCAGGATTAAAAACGATGTAGGCGCTGGGCTAGCAGAATCCTTAACACGCCGGGCACTTCGTCGATATTCACGTTCTCAATTCAAATTCCACCGAGGTTCACTTGCCTTTCCTCCTTTCGGGGTTGATAAAATAAGTACAAGTTTATTTCGAGGGTCAATGTAATCGATCTACAGACGTTCTCGATATTACGGGTCTTGTTCAATACTTGAATCCCATCTTATAAGGGAATATCGTTTAACCTGTATATTTGAAGCTGTTGCTGAAGTTGCCTGCTCCACATCTGCTGTTTCCCCATTCCTTTACCGAGAATTCTGATTCAAGTTCCGATGTGAATTTTGTCCTTGTGAGCTGCTTTTGAAGATTTTTTGGCTGTTTTGTAAAAGGATTTCATTAACCAAATTTTCCATTAGAGGCCTTTGTAGAAATATTGTAAGGTATGATTTTATGGTGTGAAAAACGTTGGTTACCCCAATGGAATAGTATGTTCTTTAATACTTTTCTTTGGTATACTTAGTTGTGTGATGTTCAGCTGCATCGCCTTCATGATTCAATCATTTATGAATTTTAACGAGTAATTCTGTTTTTTAAGGAAGCCTTTTAGCTCATTATGTCCGATTTTACGTATTACTATAATACAGACATGTCTTGTCATACTGTTTAAGATGTTCCTGTTGATATGCGAGGGGTGGCAAGAGTAGAAATTCAAATATTGGTGCATGTCCATATTTTTGTAAAATATGTCTGTTGTGACTGTGGAGTCGTGTATTTTTATGAGAATATCCAGGAATGGTAATTCATCATAACAGGTTTCTGACGTGAATTACATAGATGGGTGAAGTGAGTTGAGGATATTATCAAATATTTATAGATCTTCATTTGATCTGTCCCCCAAAATAAAGCAGTCATCGAGGAAGCGATTCTACCATTCAATGATGTATTTCTTGCAATTCTGATTAAAAGCTTTCTCTTCTTCATCGTAAAACTTTTCTTCTAAAATCCCTTTAACTGTCGATATTATTTTATCATCGAATCTAAAGGTATTCTTTTCTAGTACCAGGCGTATGGCTTTGGTAATGAAGTCCGTTTTGAAGCGTTCGTCTATCCATCATCTATGTTATTCTACCAAGTGTCTGACTGTTTCCAGGCCCAACGTGTGAAGTATATTAGTATAAAGATTAGTGACGTCAAAGCTTGTAAGCAGAGTATCTTCTGGGACTGTGTGTGGAATGTCTTTGAGTCATCTTTTTGATATACTCCTCAAATCTTTAAATCCATTAATACTCTGCTATATACGAAACGAAATGGATTTCCTCAAACGCATACACACACACACACACACACGCGCACACGTACGCACACACGCGCGCCCCACACGTTTATATATATATATATATATATGTCCCTATTTATTTCTGTGTTCCTTTCTAGCGAAGAGCGTAGGCTCGAAACGTAAAAGACTTTTTCACCTCCGACGCGTTAAACTAATATATCTGTTTGTTGTTTACACACCCGTCTTCGTTTTTTTTAAATTTTTGTAAATTCTCACTATATATATATATATATATATATATATTAGATCTATTATCTGGCATATATATTTTTGATATATTTATATATTATATTATATATTTATATATTATTTTTACTCTGTCGATCACTTTTTGCCGAGCAGCAAATTTACAGGGACGTAAACCCACTAACACTGGTTATCAAGCTCTGGTGACTGACAAACGTAGACACAAAGGCGCACACACATACATAAATACATACATATACCTACGACCCGCTTTCGTAGATACACACGGACACATATATATTTTCTTTTATTCTTTTTCGTGTTTCAGTCATTTAACTGCACCCATGCTGGAGCACCGCCTTTAATCGAACAAATTGACCCCAGGGTTTATTTTTAGTAAGCCTGGTACTTATTATATCCGTCAGTTTTATCACTAAGTTACGGGGACGTAAACACACCAATATCGGTTGTCAAGCGATGGTGAAGGAACAAACACAGACACACAAATGCATGCCTACACACACACACATATATATATATATATACACACGATGGGTGTCTTTCAGCTTCCGTCTGCCAAATGCACTCAGAAATCTTTGGTGTGCCTGAAGATATGGTAGAAGACACTTGCCGAAGGTTCTCAGCAGTGGGACGGAATCCGGAACCATGTGGTTGGGAAGAATACTTTTTTTTTACCAATGAGCCACGCCTATGCATAAATGCATATGCATATACATACATACGTGTGTGTATGTCAGTGTGACCGTGTGTGTGTCTGTGTGTGGGTGTGTGTGTGTGTGTGTGAGAGAGAGAGAGAGAGAGAGAGAGAGAGAGAGAGAGAGAGAG
>NC_068991.1:68885595-68887062 GCF_001194135.2 Octopus bimaculoides
AGAGAGAGAGAGAGAGAGAGAGAGAGAGAGAGAGAGAGAGAAGTTGAGAGAGACGGGTCGAAAGAGAGGGGTCGAGAGAGAGAGAGAGAGAGTGTGTGTGTGTATACAATTAGATTCTTACATATATAAAGTAAAAAATGCTTATTTTGTTCTCACTTAATTTAATCCAACATTTTCACTAAGTCAGGCGACACTTACAGGTCAACTCCATCAGGCCAATCATAACTCGAATGCTTTGAAGCCAAATAGAAACGTTCAACAAATATAACTTTCATTGAAGAATATCATCTTGATATTTACCAAGTCTATTTTTATATTTTCAGTCAAGTTTTTGTAGCAAAACACTTCGTTGTCGTAATGAAAACGTATTATTCATGTTAAACATAGCAACTAATTCATACAACGCCTCTGCTTATTTCGGCTGAAGTATACACGTATGTCTAACTTTACTATCATAAAAATATGTCAATTGGAACGAGAGCCTTTTTGTTAATATGTGATGGGCATTGAGAAATAAATTTTGATAGAAAAAAATAAAAATCTTATATATTTTCCATTGTCTTCCCTAATTCTTTCACAGTTCACTAAATTTCCATTTTATTAGTCTGAATCTGCAGTTAATAACTTGGCAGAGGCCTCCTGCGCCACGCTTGTTTAAATGTCTGAATTCTTGGACATTCTGTGTTGCAGTCTACATATAATTTTAAGTCAGCCATATAGAAAAGAAAAAAAACCGAAAACTTATTAATTCATCACGAGAACTAAAGTTGTATACAATCGGACAATGAGGTTTACTAGGTGTATTAAGAATGTCAGAGCTGAGCAAGAAAAAAAAAATGAAGTAACATACAGAAATAAAAAATAAAATAGATAAATAAATGGATAAATAAAAATAAAGTGAAAAAATGGAGGAATGGAAAAAAAGAAATCGGATTGGAAATTCCAATCTTTATTGGAAAAGTTGTTAAATTGTTTTCCTTGATATGTGATATCATTTTCGTCTTCCTTAAAACATGTCTGTTCTGAAAATGCAATCGTGGAAATATCTGGTTTAAACGGAGTGTATCTAATAACTAACAGAGTGGAACAATGTTTTAGTGTCCATCCACGCCGTGATTGAGTCGCTCTGTATTTTCGTCTTCCTTATTGTCTGGCAATATTTCGATATTAATCAAAGTGGTATTGAAATATGGAAGGGATTTGTGCGTCAACACACACACACACGCACACACACGTATATCTATCTATCTATCTATCTATCTATCTATCTATCTATCTATCTATCTATCTATCTATCTGTCTGTCTGTCTGTCTGTCTGTCTGTTTGCCTTTCTGTCTCTCTGTCTCTTTGTATTTCTGTCTGTCTGTCTGTCTGTATTTCTGTTTGCCTTTCTCTCTGTCTGTCTGTTTGTATTTCTGTCTGTCTATCTATCTATCTATCTATCTATCTATCTATCTATCTATCTA